>NC_090992.1:21340500-21645583 GCF_041146395.1 Eulemur rufifrons
CAGCAAAATTTAAAATGAAGGAACTACTACAGAACAAACAACAGAGTTCCTTAACCAAATAAATTGCAAAAAAAATAAAAAGAGACCTAAGAGATATTAACAACTAAATTTGATATGTGAATTTTGTTCCGATCCTAATTTTAACAGACTAACTATAATTTTTTTAAAACTGTGCTAACTGGATATCTGATGATATTAAGAAGTCAGAGATCCATACTGAAATATCTGTGTTATTTGCAAATTTGTTTGGGGAAGAGGTGAAGAATATGCACCATATGTATAGGTATAAATGAAACCAGAGTGGCCGTCGGTTGATTTTTACTACAGCTGGGTGAAGAGTAGATAAGGGTTCATTTGTCTCTCTACTTTTATTGATACATTTATAGAACAAAAATTTTTAAGAGAAAATGAAACTAAAAAATGCAATACTTTTTATTTCTCTAAACTTGTAGGATAAAATTCATATACTCTATATGTACAGAAATGTTATCTGCAGTGTTATAGAATTGAAATTGGAGGAGGGGACATAAAAATGTATGTGGCGTGATCCCAATATAATTTTTAAATGTACAGGACTATTTTTATATACATGTAAATGGGATAGTTAGAGGAGAAATGAGACACACACATGTCAAAATATTAGGTGAAATTATTTCTAAGCAATAGACTTATGAGTGATTTTAACTTCATTAAAATTTTCTCCATTTTTTAAGTTTTCCACATGATTAATTACTATAATCAGAAAAGCTATAAATTAGTTAAAATAGAGACCAAAACCCAATGTATCCAAAATCAAACATGTAGTATAGAATATTAACTCTGCCTTTTACTTCGGAGTTTAGGAACAAAGGGATAATCCAGAAATAATGAATCACACCCATACATCTGCTATGATAGCTTCCCTAGGCACGTTTAGTCCTTTCCTTCCGTGTTTTCTGAAAGCACATGGTACATGTCTTTTTTTCCTAGTGTTTATCTATCCCATTATAAAATAGCTTTTTAAGTGTCTCTCACTCTTCTCTTGCTTAAATGTGGAACCTTAGAGACCAAAGCCCACATCTTATTCACCATTGTATCTCAGCACTGATATGTGGCAGATGTTCAATAAATATGTGCTAGATGATTGAATGAGTTACTAATGTGCTTTCAAAAAAATAACGAAAACTAGAGAAAACAGGAAAAAACAGGGATTGTCTTTACACTAGGAGACCCTTTATAAGATCTATTAATTGATTATTCATTTAAATTAACATTTATTTATTAACTTTCAATCTTGTGGTAGGTAGTTGAAAAAATATGGAACAAACAAAAAATCAGATTATCTGAACCTCAAGATTAGAATCACATAAGAGAAAAGAGATAATTATAAATAACCTCAATAACGAAATCATAGGTGAATAAAGGCATGTATGATATAAAAGTCTATTGTGGAAGAGTAAAGAATATTTACATCTCACTGAGAATGCAAGAGAGCTCTGTGGAGAAGACAGCATTGGCGTTGTCTTGAAAGATGGCTGGAAAAAATACATGGGTAAAGAATCACACAAGTAAAAGTTGTACACATACTTTGACACGATTAAAAAAATGAAAAATGCATAAACTGGGTGGATCTAAGAGGCTTATGATTATTATGTTTGGTGATTAAAAGCCAATGACTGGCCAGACATCCATGAGTTTCTCCAGTAAATGTTTATTAAAAGATCCTGGGCACCAGGTACCATGTCCACCACCATTGTGGTCCTCCGTTCACCTGTCCACCCCGAATAGCTCTTTCGCCAGTGCACATGCGAGGTCTTAGCCTTCTAGCTTTGCTTCTTCCTCACTCTTCTCTCCTACCTCCCTCTCACTCCTATCCAATTCATCCATCAAAGCTCCTTTTAGAAGTCACTGTTCAGGCAAATTCATACCTTCTGCCGCCCTCACGCTCTCCGATGCGGTGGGTTGGTGTGTCCACCATCACCCATCACTCTCTCATCGCATTAAACCCTAATTGCCTGTGTATTATTTCCCTACTTTACACCATAATAGTCCTTGCCTTCAGAGAGCTTTTGTTCACCATTTGGGGAAGAAAGAAGGAAAAGAGGAAAGAAAGAAAGGATATAAAGAAAAAAATCCTTGTCACCCAGTGTATTGTTCTGCCTTTGCATTGTTTGCCTACTTGTCAGCACAGCCAGTAGAGGTGATAAGTGTTCTGTAGTTTAAACCATGTGGAGCTCCATCTGCCAAGCTTTCTTACCAGAACCCCCTGCCATTAATCAGTGCTCCTCTTGACTATGAAATTATTATTGACTTCTGGTTGATGCATTATAGATTAATCACCAAACAATCACTGATCTCAAATGAGGAAGGTGTCCTTGGTTAGTATATAACTGTGGATGCAAAAATATATTTATTTTTCTTCTATTTGTAAAAATAGGCAGGGGAGGAGGGTGGAGCAGTGGAAGAGGTGGGGGACTAGGGAAGGCATCTGTAAGCATCCCAATGAGACTAGAAGTTTTTCTTTCAGATCTCCCACCCGTAACAAATCTCAGTGGACATGGGCACAATATTCACCAGGGAAATCAGGTCATCAGTACTGAGTTGCTCTTCCCAGCAAAGGTATCCTAATGGCATTTTGGTCTTTTCCTTCACAAAGGGTGCTGGAATATCTACTTCACTTTCTCCAAACTGTTTACATCTCAGCCAGTGTCAGATTATTTCTTGCTGTCATGCTTGGCTACCCCCATGTTGTTGACTTAATAAATCAAACTTACTTAAATGTCCCCAGATGTGGCCGGGAAGGAGAATCTGATTTTTTTTTTTTTTTTTTTTTTTTAGTAAGCACACACTGACCAACCATTTAGACTCCTCTGCACTTCAAGAGCTAAGGAGACATACCCATTACCTCACAATGTCCCTATTAGTTCTCTCTGGTTTTATTAAAACCTTTTCTCTTTCATTAAAATAAAAAGCCTCTGAAAAACTACAGTTACAGATTTTCTGCAACCCCCAATTTATGGCTGCTACTTGCAACCTTCAAAAGCTTTTAAAAATAGTATCAGCTCTATTATTCTACATTATGGTAATTGTAGTAAAGATTTAAGAGGCACTTTAAGACTTTTTAGCTCTACAGTATATTTCTGTTCCAATTTCTTGCTTAGGCATTTGGGAAAGAAGGCTTATTTAAAAGCTTTACCCTCTGCCCCCTGATATACAGCTTACCTCTTAACTACAGTAGCTAGACCTCACCACACAATTAGGGAAGCTAGGTCTCCAATTAGAGCTCAGCAAAACATGGGGCAGAGCACATCTTTTCAGAAGCCCATTCCATTTATATGCACCTGACAAAAATCAAAATTTTTCTCATGCGCTAGTACCTTTGACCCCTTTGTTATGCTTCACATTCCCTTGTTAACTCCCCACCCCTCCTTTGCTCCCACAGGAAATCAGCGCAGATAATCACAAGATTAAATAACTCCAATGCCACTGCCCAAACGTTCAGAGCCATTAATATAACAGACGCCCAAGGGGCCACAGAGATTTACGTAGTATTGAAATTAAACTGACCTCACCCTATCTTCGACATAGATCTGTTCTTCCTAGTTAACCTGTGTTTTTCTCTTGTTGCCCACTCTAGGATGGTGACAATTCAAAACGACCCAGGAAACAGCTAATGGAATTTCCACAACTGCGAGCACGCACAAATCCTAATCTGGCATTGTCCTCCGTAGTCAATGCACCAAATGGAATGAGCATTTTAAACGCAATTCCCTCCACACACCACATAGCGAAGGCATTTTTCTTACGCACACACCATATGGAAAAACCACACATTCCCTGCTCCTTGCCTTCCCTCTTTTGGGAATTCAGTAACATCTGGATGGCACAAATCTGTAACAGTCTCCGACTCTGAAAAGAACAGAGCCGAGTCCCACACCTTCCTTGTTGGGAGGACAGCCCTCCCGCTGCAGAGCCACAATCTTTTATTGTGTCAACATTTATCAGCTGGGGAGGTTTTTGCATGAACTTTCTAACTGAGCACATTTTCCCCCAACTCCTAGCTTCCTTCCAAAGCAAAGGATCGCTCTATTCCACAGGCACAGTAAATAATCTTAAGTGTTTCTACTTTGTTTCGCCTTGCTCCAAGTTTCCGTGTAAATTTCACAATGGTGAAACACAGAGATTCCTGCCCACTGGTATTTTATGATTTTAATTTGCTCAAAAGCTTTGAATTTCATTATATTTTCCCATTTGGTGCATGGGATTTTTACAGTTAACAGATGTTCACTTAATAGAGCCTCCTAGTGAGCAAATCAGTTTTTTCCCTCTGGTATTCATGTAACTTTCTAGTCCTGCAGTAGCTGTTTCTGGTGCCTGCCAAGTTATCTGGCAGCGAAGCTCAAATCGAAAAGTGCAAAAACTCTTTGTAAATGTATATTCCCCTTCCTTCAGTCCCACTCATTCCAACTTAACTCCTTCCTCATTAACGCCATGTGAGAAAGCCCCAGGAGAAAACACCAACTTCAGAAACTAGGCAGGTTTCACTTGCAGATGAAAAGATGTTCTGCGCCCAATAAATATTTTCTTAGCCTCCGGCCACTGAAAATGCCAAAATGTTTAATGCATCCAAAATATTAAAGGAAGAGTTTTCCAAATAACTGTTTTAGGCCAATCTCCAACTGAGTTATTTGGTATATTTTATTCAAATATATCTCAGGACATTAAAACAAATCACAACACTGAAGCAAGTCCCCTGTCCTAGGAATCCTGATTTATCTGCTTATAGTTCCTTACTTACCCAGGAGAGGAAATGCCTGGGTGTCTGTAGAGGTTGGATCATGGGGCCCCTTCAGGTTACAAACATTACCTACAAGTCCGAGTAAGCCAACGTCCCACCAATACCCCTATTTGATTCAGGATACAAAGAATGATCTCTCTTAAGAGACCATTTAGACCCCATGTAAGTAGCAGGAAGTGCAAGACAAAATTCTTCACAAAGAAATATCTGAAGATCGCAACTTGCTAGAAGTCCTCATTGTTATTTCTCAGTAGGATTCCTAAGATTAGGGCTTGGGACAAGAGAAAGATAAAAGGAAAGGGGGTGAGAGGAATTTGGGATGCCATCAAATCTCATGCCTTCTCCCCTGATTGAAGACTCCTAAACATATGCTACAGACTTGGTTCCCCTTGGATCTTATGGAGAGCGGATGGGCTTCTACAGTAAGATTTTCTGACACCCTTATCTAGAATATCTATACTCTGACAAGCTGTCCATCTATAGCCTCTGGGTCACTCATTCCTCAGGACTGAGGCATATTTCTCCTTCCATGAAGTTCTCCCCACTCCACACCATTTATTCTCAACCGAATTAATATGTATCTCTTTGTAGCTGAGAAAGACTTTATTTTCCATCAGCACTTAAGGTATGCACCTAACTTCTCATAGATGGCTAAACCCAGAGCCAAAAATTAAACCCAAGCATCCAGCCTCTCACCTGAAGCACTTTTTACTATCTCAGTTACAATCTACTTTATCATAATTCTTTTCATCTGCCCCACTATCCCCATCCTCTAAGTATTTTGAGGTTTGCTGAGCACCTCTTCTATGCTCAGTGCTTTAAATACATTTCTTCACGTAATCCTAGGGCTGCTGAACGGTGCATTTATCAGTCACAGTCCAATTAGGGAAACAGAAACCACTCTCGGTGTTTCACATGGAGGAAACTGAATGTGTGAGATCCATGATGCAGGGGATGGAAGAGTTGAGAAGTCTAACAGGAATGGTGAGGCTACTGAGAACTTAGCACAGACAGGAATCTGTTACCTCAGGGCTGGAGAGACAAGGCAGAAGGCATGTCATCAGAGCCATGGGTCGCCACCAGTGAGAGAAGCTGACACCATAGCCAACTTGTCCTGGGGGAGCTGGAACAGTGGAAGGCAGACAGCTGCTACCAGAGAGGCTACACAGAGCTGACAAGAGGGGAAAACTCTCTCGCCTCTCTTCCTCCAGCCCTCAACACTCCTGCCAGAGCCTTCCACTGGCCAAATCCAGAAAAAGCCAGAGAAGAAGGGAGGTTGCCGGTGTCAGCCCTCCCTGTGATTCAGAGCCAAGGAAAGGGTTAAGAATGGCTCTGAGAACAAATAGATAACATCACACACAATCAGTACCATGAGCCCCATTTACCCTTCAGGAAACTTAGGCTGAGAGTTGAGATACTTCCCCAAAGTTAGATATCTAGTAAGGGACCAATTCTGCATTCCAGCTTCAACATTCCACTGCCCATGATCTCTCACTTCTCTGTCTTCACCCTCACCCATGAACACAGTCAGTGCTTAATGTTTGACCTGTGAACTGGATGAAATGTCAAACAAGCAGCCTGCTTCTGTTCACATGTGAAGACCTCCCTGTATGAATTTCCAGAGTCTATTGATTTTAAGTCTAGAAAAAGTCCTAGTTATTCCCCATTTGTTAGAAAGGACGATGCCCTTATCGAACTCTCATGGAGTATGGTTTAGAGTCACTGATAAGGGGGTTTGTGTCTGAAATAATACCGAATACAGTTGTCTTTATGAGCAAAGGCTTTGGAATGAGACTGAGCTGGACACAAACCTTTCCTTTCCCTTTACAAGCTGTGTGACCCCGGGGGAAGTGAATTCACCTCTCTGAGCATTCATTTTCCCATAGGTAAAATTAAAATAATAGTATCTATCACACAGGGCTATAAGGAGGATTAAATTTGATCAGTTATATAAAAAGAGATGGTATGGTGCCTGACACAGTTTGAGTGCTTAATATATATTAGAAAAGATGACAATAACCGATGCTCAGAGAAACATTCCCCAGGAAGAAATACAACTTTACCCAGACAGATCAAAAAGTGAGGTCTCTCTCAAGTACTGCTGCAATAACTCATGGTTAAGCAATAACTTGGCAATAGTAAGCCAGCAACCCCGGTCAGCAGCAAACACTTGGGGTCCTTACTAACATGATGGGAGCGTTTAAATGTCTTTTGCTTCTTCAATGGCGACAAGTTAGTAACCTAAGAATTAACGAATTCCATTTATGTGCATCCAGCCGATCAATATTCACTCAGCACGCTCCAGCTCCACGCATCTCAGGGGAATAAAATAAATTGTCAGTCAGCAGCACAATTTTGTTGTGATGGTGGTGGTAATTTTTTTTTCTTTTGCTAAATTATTCACCTCGAAAAAACAATTTGATAAATGTTTATTTCTTCATAATACATTCCAACAACCACTGATTTGTGATCCTTGCTGTGGACTGAATTTAAATTGAGGAGAAGTAACAGCTCCACAAAAACACCAAGACAAGGCCACAGACAAGCGCTGAGGTTTTTTTTTTCCCTTGCTCTCAGAGAGCGCCCTGGCCTCCCACAGCGTGAGGGCACTAATTGAATTTAAGAGACGTAATAAGTGAGAAGCACACACACGCACTCCTGCAGGGTGAACACCAATACCGCAGGTTTGGCAGGAGATTTGGTGGCACAGCACAGGGGAACAGCCCCACAGCCAAGCCAGAAAGACCAAGACTTGGAGTTGTGCTGACAAGTGGTCCACACAAGGGGACAGGTGAGAAGATGGGGTCAGGTGAAATTCTGAGTGCTTTCTGGCATCAGAAAGGCTTTCTGACCAGGAGACCATCTCTAAAAAAATGATAAACAAACGCAGGGTTATTTTGTTCTTGCTGCCTCTTCTGAATAACCACCTCACTACCATCACTGAGATGGTTCCCCAGATTGAGAGAAAGTAAATGCTTCTTGCAGATATTAATAGTTGGGTGGGAAGTTTGTACACCCAAGGCATCCTTCTTCCCTTCTTCTTCCCTGTCATCGTGATGTCCTTGATAGCCAAAGACTGCGTGTTTTCCGCAATATTTTCTCCAAGCGTGTAAGGAGGATTTAAATTAAGAAGAACTGAAGCTCAGTGTGCCAAGATCAGCAGGACAGATAGTTATTTTTCTTCACACAGGAAAAGTACAGAAGTTAATGCATGCTGCTTGGCACTCGTCCTTCCCAAGCAATCATGCCAATGGAAATTCCCTCTCTGTAAAGATCCACCACGCACCCAGACTTTTGTCTTGCCTGCAGCATGAAGCAAACTGCTCAGGTTTAGCTTGGCTCAGACCATGAACAATCACATCCATTTCCCATTTTCTGACATAGAAAGTTCTGAAAAAAGACTCATGCCAAATTTTTAAATGTAATTGGTTCTGAGAATTAAGACCTTTTTTTTTTTTTTTTTTTTTTGCTTTTTTACAACCATCATGTTTTGTGTATATGACTTTTCAAATACTGCGGTGGAATTTATTCCTGAGCTAGGTAGGTTGCCAAGCTTTTGGGATCATGGAGGCTACTGTTTTCAGTGGCAGCCTCTGTGCACTTGGTAGCTCACTCTTTATGTTAGGGATGTGAACTCAAATACCTCCAGAGGTCAGGGAAAATAAATGAGTGAAGCCGGCCACATCAGGGGGCATTAGAGGCAATGGAGGGAACCGTTGACAACCTGGGAGCGTGGGCCCCGTCTACACAACTGCTACCGAGCTCCAGAAAATTGCCTTCGTGGGGAAATGAAATGTCAGCATTGCCAATTCTTCTAGTCTTTCCAAAGAACTGCCAAGTTCTTCTAACTTTTTAAGAGAAGCTGGAAATCTGGATTTTATATAAAATCAACTGGCAACAAATTCAATAAAAATAAAATCAACACAAGTGGGGGCCAAACATGGGCAGCTGTAGTTTGTGATTTCTTTTTTTTTTCTTTTTTCTTGTTTTGTTTTTGCCTCCAGTATGTCTAGGAATGTAGTTTGTGATCTCTAACCAGTATTATCCCCTTCCAAAGTTTGCAATGCTTTGCATTAGGTTGTACTAAGCGGTAAGGAATTAAACCAAATGCATAGTGGCTGAACACAACAGAAGATTATTTCTTGCTCACGTAACAGTTCGCGGTGGTTCCAAATCAGCTGGGATGGTGAGGACGGAGGATTTGGGGGCTGGGGGAGGGCCTGCCCATACAATCATTCAGGAGACCAGGGTGAGGGACTCTGCCATCTTCAGTGTATAATTTCCAGGATCACCCTGGGGGTCACCTTTGTCCCAGTCAAATATTACCTCCTCTCTCTTATTCTTTCTACATGGAGGCAAAGGGAGTGGACAGGGAAGATAGGAGTAAAAGACAAAACCTGTCTTTCTCCTAAAGTCACATTTTCTATGAAGAATCTGAGGATCTTACCCTAGGAGAATCTACAGAGAAGCTGGTGCTTTACAAGCCTCAATGCTCCCTTTCCACTTTTTAAATAGCGACAGGTCAGAGATTTTATGATATTCCAAAGTTTGTCATGACACCATTCTCCACTTTGAGATGAAAAAAACAGAAGTTACCAGCAATTGCCAATAATGGCATCATTTCATGGCCATCTGAGCACATTAGAGCTGGAAGCGTATTTACTGAGGCATCCCAGCCTCCTCCACGTACAGAAGGGTGTTTGTCAGTGGCCACACAACCCCTTAGAGGCAGATGTATCATTAACAAAATCCGAAACCATTGTTTTCTCTCACTACGTTATATATAGTCCAAACAACAATGTAAATCACTTTTCCACATGGCTTAAAGGAGTATTAGTGTAAGGTGGTCCATTTTGATATACATATACACACACATATGTGTGTGTGACTACGTATATATTTCCATAGCCAATAGCAAAATAAAAGGCACGAGGAATGCGGTGAACATCTGTCATTTTTTTTGCTTTACCAATACTCTTTGTCTCTTCTTCTGGCAACAGCACCCTGGTTTTCCTTTGAGGAACAACCTGTCTGTCCCCGACTCTACACGTATGACCCCATCCCTTCCCCCAGCCCCAGGAACAAGCAGGTGTCCCCGTCCTGCAATCAGAGCATTCCTGCTGTGGCCACAGCGTCTGACTCAGGGATAAACATGTTCCGAAAAGGCAAACAGACTCCGTTCAGGGACTTTTGTTAGATCACCTGGGAAGAAAAACAAGATTTCTGCTGGACTGGAAGACTAAAAAGAAGGGATGCGCCGGGAGCTGCGAGGCCGATAGGGTAGAAACCCCTGTCCACTCATGAAGCTGAAACAGAGGAAAACAGAGTTACCTGATGGAAGGAAAGTCTTCCATCCTCTGACGTCATTTGAACCTCTGGATCTAGCTATGTGTAATATTAATCCCTCTTGTTGTTGCTGTTATTAATATTTTGTTTAAGTCAATTTGAGCTGGGTGATAAAAAAAATCCTGCTAACAGAAGAAGAGAAACCAGCTAGCATATCTGAGAATGAAAAAGTCCAAATTGACAACTTATTTACTGTTTGTGAGGGAAGCTCCAGAGCTTTTCGGAGGGAGACACAAAGACATAAATGGCAAATAGCAGTCACAGCAGTAAGTGCTCAGTAAAAGTGAGCTCTGTCATGTGCTGTCAAAAAACATTATGCATATTACTTCAGGAAAATTCCATAACCCTGTGAGCTAAATATTATCATTATCCCCATTTTATAGGCAAGGAATTAGGTTTACAGAAGTAACTTGCCCAAGGTCATAAAATTAGCAAGTGGTAAAGCCAGGAATCAAATCTTCACTCTATAAACTTCAAAGATGTAGTTCTCATTCCTGCTGTTGTAATATCCTGGTGGATATTTCCTCACAGAGGACATTGGTCCAAAAATGTGATAAGAGCATTCCTATAAGATATTGCACAGAATAGGACTGATTTTTCCACATATTTAAATGACAATACTCTTCCTCATTGAAGATTTTACTAGTCTGAAGATAAGAAAACTAAAGCCAACGCCAATGCTAGCCTCTGGACAAATGCAGCCTTGTTTCAGGGCTGATGATCAGCCTAATGCGCTTGTGCAGTGCACCATCCATACAACCAGACACAGCAGCCCTGACTAAGACCAAGTGAGTTTAGTGAATTGCTCAAAATCAGAGACCTAGAAAATGACACAGCCAGAAAACAACCAAGATCCCCAACACCCATGACAGAATAAAAAGCAACGCAGTCTCTTCCTGGGTCCCTCTCTTCACTCCAGTATTCCTCACTACAAATGTCTGTATCATATTTTTCATCCAAGTAAATTACAAGGAATAAAAGCAGCCAATGGTGATAGACAGACTCAAAGCTTTGCTGTCGGGCTGTAATCCCACTTGTTTCTTTTGCTTGGTGTGTGGCTTTGAGTACATTGATTAAATTTCTAAGCATTAGCCTGTCCATCTGTAAAGTGGGAATAAATATCTACTCCACTGGGTTGTTGGCTTAGTGACTGACACATAGCAAGTACAAACAAATGGCAGGTCTTCCTTTCCCACCTCTGCCCACTCTCTCAGCTCTCTGCTCAGCTAGACTTTCTGAACAGGGCACACAGTTTGGGAGTAGCCAACAATGGGGTCTCCATAATTCCCCATTCTGATTAATGAAGAGCCTGCAAAGCTCAGTGGAACTGTGGCTGGTGTATTTTGATATATCAAAGACATTCCTCCCTTCCCTCATTTATATTTTAGACAACCCAGATCAGACACTGCACACCTAGTTTGTTCCCATAGGATGGAGTTGACCTAGAACTGTAAAATGAGACTCCCAATGATAAGTTTGCCAGAGCTATGATGGCAAGGATGAGTGAGGGAAGGGGAAAAGCACTTCTCAGCTGACATTAGCGGGCAACTGGAAGAGAAAATGGAATACCAAATATACTTTTAAAATATTCGGATAAAATAATAGAGAAGTTCATGAATCTGGTTAGATGCTATTAGTTTGTATTTAAGTAGGCGGAAAACAAAAACAAAAACAAAAATAAAACCTTCCCAAAGCTCAGTGTGACAAATAGCACTCAGTGAGCATTCACTATTTTTCTTTTTAGCACTTATGTGCTTTCCATGGTGCTGCATAAAAGACAAACATGTCCCTGCTCCTTGGAGGGACAAGCCTTATGCTTAGACGGTGAAAGAAGACAAACAGGAAGGGAAGGTTAATAAACTACATGAGACAAAATATTTTTAGTTACCAGACATTTGATGAACTCAAGGCCCACAGAAATTTATAGAGCAGAGAATTCATTCAAGTCTCTACACTTCCCTTCCCTTCATAGCAGTTCCAGTCAGTCACCAAATCCCACTCCTCCATCTCCCTCCCGCTCATTCTTTCCTTCCATCACCACTGCCCCTCCCTCAGGGCTGTTCACCAACATCTCTGGCTTTGACCGGCTCAGCTGCTTTTGCAGCCTCCATCTCGCCTTGCCGCTCTCCACACTGAATTCTGTTTAGTGTTCTGAAAATGCAAATTTAATCAAGTCCCCTCCCCTGCTTAAGCCACTTTGATGATGCCTCATGGACCTCAGGGTAAAATCAAAATTACCACGACTGCAATCCCAGCACTTTGAGAGGCTGAGAAGGGAGGATAACCTGAGCCCAGGAATTCGAGACCAGCTTGAGTAATAGGGCAAAACCCCATCTCTACAAAAAAATAAAAAATAAATTTTAAAAACCAAAATTACACTAAATGATATGAGTGTCCCTCATTCTCTCCGTGCCTCTTCAGCTTTATTTCCTACCATTCTTGTTCATATTCAAGCCCAGGCTGAACACGGAGTCCCCCTATCTCTGCCCTCTGACATGTTCTCTTCTCTCTGCCCAAAATGACCTCATTCTCGCTCATTTTCTTATATTTGGATTATTTCTGCCTATCTGTTTTAATTTAACTTTAGATGTCATCTCCTCCAAAAAGCCCTCTCTGATCCTTCACAAGACAGACAGGTAGAGAGAGGGACACCACACCCAGCAGATACTCCACCTGGGTGCTCCCATCTTGTATTTACCCTAATCAAGGCATCACACTGGAATTTCTGCTGCTCCTCTGTCTCTGCACTAGACTCAAAGCTCACTGAGACTGGGAGTGCCCCCACTGTAGTAGATTTCTAGTGCCCAGCAGAGATTCTGGCAGACATTAGGTACTTAGAAAATGTATATGAAATGAATGAGTAAGTTGGAGTTGCTGGGAGGGATGTTTGGGAAAAGATGGAGTTATAAATCAGTTTTAGAGGAGTTTAAACAGGTAAAATTGAGAGCAGAGGAACTTTCCAATAATTTTGATAATCTATATAGCTTACCAAAATGTAAATATCCTTAATGGTTAACACTAGAAGATATGAATTATTTATCAAAAAGCATGTTCCAATTTAAAGCTAGGCTCTATATAAATAAGATGGAATGTTGGAGAGGATAAACTTTTGGGGAATAGAAGAAAACAAAACTCATTCCTTCTAAACTAAATTCCTCCATTTTAGTCTGCTCTGCTAATCAGCAAAATTTTTAAAACTTCAGTTAGGAAGAAAGACCTTAGATAATTTAAAAAAAAGTGTTTCCAAAATATTAAGTACTATATTGTGATTGAAATAAAAATGTATCCCTCACAGAAAAATAACATTCAGTGGTCCTCACTAGAACAGGAGACCCGTGTCTTCACCTGACCCTTTATATTTCTCCATCTTGTTTTCCTTTCTTTCTTTCTTGTTATTATTCTTTTCTCTACCCATTCCAGTCCCATGACATACTAAATATTCCCAGGTAAATCATAGTTTTACTTTTATATCTCTGCTTTTTCACATCTTATAACCTTTTCTGGGATACTCTTTCCCACTCTGGAGCTGATAAACTCACTCATTAATGCCCAATTCAAATTCTTACCTCCTCTTCACTATTCCCTCCAAAGACAACCTAATTCTCTCATTTCCATTCTCCCATAGTTGTCCATCTCTATTCAAATACTCTCTGAAGAGCACGAGTTTCATGGAATGGCAATAGGACCTATAGGGACCAAGGGTTTCTATTTCCAGTAAATTGTGGAATATTTGGCTGAAGATGTAGCATTTCTGAGGTCATTTAATATGTTAGTGTGCACTGTGAAACTTAAGGAATTACGGCTTGGTGCATTTCCCAAATTTATGTATTTATGAAATGTATGAAACCAGGAATTCCTTTTCTTCACAAAAATAACTTGTAGGGCTTGTACGCTGCAGAATATTTTGAGAAATGTGGCTTATTATGTGATTATCCACATCTCAGTCTTGCCAAAGAATCTGTGTACTCCTTGGGAATAGAACTCATTTTGTATTGGTCTTTGTAACCTCAATAGTCAGTACATAGTAGGTTGTTAATAAATATCTCCATGAATTAATTTATAGAAAGAAGAGAATAGTGCTGGGGGGAAAAAAAAAGCTAAAAGGGATGGGTAGCCCCATATATCTCTCATGGTAGACAAAAGAAATATTCACCCACACACATCCCCCTACCTGTGCAATTCAATTTATGTGAGTTAATTATAAGTCATAGAAACTCACCTCAACCTAATCTTTACTAAACAGAAATGCATTGATAATGTGACTGAATACTGGTGAAGGTTACAGATGTGATGGAAGGGCTGTAAAAATCTAGGACCTAGGGGAGAAGAATGGGTAACTTTGTGCTTTTGCCACACAAATGCTGTCTCTGTATCCACCTTCCATCACTGAAACATGGTTTCCCTTTGCATTTATGTGCCGTGTCCTCTTACTAAAATTGGTTAGTCAGAATGGCAGGAAACATGGGAACCATAGTCAAGACAAGTATCCTTATCAGAAAGTGTGAGCCTCTTTTTTGCAGTGTCTATATACCAATCTCACTTAAGGACTCTACTTGGTCTTTGCATAGATCACAAGTCCATGCTTAGGACCCATTTGTGCTGCCAGAGAGATGGATGATAGAACCAAGGCCTGACCACAACTCTGGCTGTTCCTGTGTTCAGGGGCCTCGGTGCAGGCCCAAAAAGGGGAGATGAGAAAGCTTGATGAGCAGACTAAAAAAGAGCTACCACCCTCCACTCTAGTTGATTAAACATGGCTATTAATGAAAAGGCTGTCCAGACATTTTACCCTTGGTAACAGAGGAAAATAATGCTTTCTTTTTGTTGTTGTGGGAAGGGCAGTATCTTGCTTTCTGTTTTGGCTTCTAGCATCTCTCTCCACTCTGAAGGAAGAGCCTTTCAAAAAATCAAAGCAAAACAACACAGGGAATATACATGTGGCTTCTTGAAGTGAAAAGATGCTGAGTTTGTCCTTAAAATGCAAATATATGAACACTTTTAAAACCCTTGGATGCTGGCTAACAAGAGAAACACCTGTCTGATAGCTTAATCGCGACAAGTTAGGTCTTTATTTCATGTGGGTTTTTCCCCCCGGTAGAGGAAACACACTTTGACCCCCAGACTACCTATAAAATTTGGGTAAAATAAGGTAACTTCTACACAAGATTGTTATAATCTACATAAATCCAACATCATTTAATACTTATCTTTTCCATCATCCTGGGAAAAAAATTTCGGAAGAACCATTACATTCTACTTTCCTATTCTGCTCACCTAGACTTTTCCAGTCATCAATGGAGCAGAGTTTAATTTTTTGATAGAGAGAAAAATGAAGAATTAAAATTATAATTGGAAAAATTGCCTCAATCAGAATTGCACTTCAAGATGCTTGAATGGACGGGCCAAATAAGTTCAGGCATCCATTAGTTTCCAAACTGACTTAACATATATTGAGTGCTAACTCAAAAATCTAAAGGCAGCCAGCTGGAATAGAATGGGAATGATCTGGGTCTAAAAGGGTAGTGCAGATAACACAAAGCAAGGAAAGATTATGGCATTTTTGCTGACCTGAAAGAACAAAACAGAAATCTTAAAAACCACTGGTAATTTATTACAGCCCATTATACTAATATTGCTGTTTACTCCAAGCCTGCATAATGGGGGGTCCCTTTTGATTCCACACATCACAATAGCACAGTTCTAACCCTCCTCTGTGCTCCTTCCACGGAAACCCTTTTTCTCTGCCATTTGCTGTGTGCAGCAGAGGTGACCTGTGGTAATTGCTGAAGACATTTTCACCCATATTTTTTAGCAAATGTAATTTCCTTTTGATGCTGCCACGTCTCTCCCCACCCTGCTGTGACAGCAAACTCCAATAATCATGCCACTAACATTCAGATAGAGATCAAGTAATGCAGCCAGCTGTATCACAACTTTTGACTTTCAACTCTGTACTTACTTGGGTGCACATATTACCATTTGAGGAAATGAAAAACATTTTTTTTCTCTAATGAAAACAGCTTTTGGCCTGAGGGGAGGCCAGTAGAATTGTCCTGAGTTTTCAAAAGAATAAAAAATAAAAATCTTTTTCATATAATTTGGTTCTAACAAAAGTCCTTTTAAAAAAAAGTGAATGTTTTTCCTCTAACATGCATTTTCAAAGCACCTCATGACTAAAATACTAATTAATATGGTTTTGAAGAAGTGGTCCTAGTTTTTAAGACTGTCCTCCAAATATTGAGTCTTTAAAGTAATTTTTTCAAAGGAAGGAAAAGAAGGCAGAGAAAGGAAGAAGAGAGTAAAGGTTGCATAATAAATTATTTCAAAACGTAGTGGCATAAAACAACCATTTGTTATGTTCATGGATTTTGTGGGTCAGAAACTCAGAACAGGAGACAGCAGGAATGGCTTGTCTCTGCTCTTTGTTGGCTGGAGCTTCTGCTGGAAGACTTGAAATCTGAAATCTGGAAGCATCTGAAGGTTCACCGATTCAGAGGTCTGGTAGTCAAATGCTGGCATTCAGTTGGAGATATTAGCTGAGGCTAGTGTCAGGTGAAACGTATAGGCAGGTCTCTCCGTTGGAATGGGCTTTCTTACTCCATGGCAGCTTGGGACCCATATAATGCCCCCCAAAGGACCAGGTGGAAAATGATATGTCTTAGTAGCACTTTTCTAGAACATATAGTGAATTGATGGACTAACTTCTCATCGGAAACCAGCCAGGAAATATTATATGATTTGAACCAAAGTCACTCTCCACATGATGTCATCTTGAGAAGGAAGAAGGAAGGCTACCCAAGAGGAAAAAAATAGACCTGATAAGTTGCTGAACCTTCAACTGCTTATTTACCCAAAGAAGATTGTTTCATACCTGAAGACTCTAAATTAACATTAGACATGAAGTTTAAATGGGGGCTTTTATTTGGTTGTTAGAACAAAAAAGAAAAAAGATAGTAATACCACCCATCTCCCAAGCTCTCTTCACCTATTCTTCCATACTTAATTTCAAAAATCAAGCATGTCATGCTTTGGGATGGATGTAGCTTACATTTACCCTGATGTTATGATTTTTCTCGAAACATCTTTCCCATCCCAGGAGGAGATAAAGGACTCGAGTAGGGTCTTAGAGGTTTGCCTTGATGTAGTGGATGCAATAAAAATTTTAACATCTCAAGTCTCTACCTAGAGATCAGAGAGTTTAAAGGGTTTCTCCCAATTTCTGTCAACCTGAGCAGAACCAGATTTTCTCTGGTGTCTCTCCTCTAAAATTAATGTCAGAAAGAAGGTTAGGGGAAATTCCTCAAGTGTTTATGTCATACTAAGACCCAAGAGAAAAGAGAGAGGCTGATATTATTGGCCCAACCACTTTATGCTTCTTAGAGATTCAGGAAACAAACTTAATACATGAGAGCATTACTCTAGCAGTGTTCTGTTGACTGGCAAAAAATATATATATATATATATATTTTTTTAATTTACTTGCATATCTGCAAAATCAGTTAAAAAGCACCAGACCTCTAAGATCAGGAACAATACAAAGATACCCATATGTATCATTTGTATTTAACATAGTACTGAAAGTCCTAGCCAGAACAATTAAGCCAGAGAAAGAAATAAAAGACATTCAGATTGGAAAGGAAGATGTTAAATTGTCCCTGTTTGCAGACAACATAATCTTATATATAGAAAAACTTAAATACTCCACCGAAAATCTGTTAGAACTAATAAAAGTATTTACTACAATTGGGGTTATAAAATCAACATACAAAAATCAAAGCATTCCTATATATTAACAAAGAACTATCCAAAAAAGAAATCAAGAAAAAAATCTTATTTATAATAGCTGCAAACAAACAATCAAACAAAATCTTAGGAATAAATTTAAACGAGAAGATGAAAGAACTGTACACTGAAAACTATAAAACATTGATGAAAGAAATCAAAGAAGATACAAATAAATGGAAAGATAACTCATGGTCATGAATTGAAAGAATTCAGATTGTTAAAATATCGATACTGCTCAAAGTTATCTATAGATTTGATGTAATCTCTATCAAAATTCCAATGACATTCTTCAAAAAAATAGAAAGGAGCAATTCTAAGATTTGTATGAAACCACAAATGACCTCAAATAGTCAAAGCAATCTTGAGCAAAAAGAACAAAACTGGAGGTATCACACTATCTAACTTCAAAATATACTATAAATCTATAGTAATCAAAACAGCAGAGTATTAGCATAAAAACAGACACATCAACCAATGGAACAGAATGGAAAGCCCAGAAATAAATCTACACATTAATGACCAATTGGTTTTGGACAAAGGTGCCAAGAACACAGGGAAAGAATAGCATCTTTAATAAATTATCTTGGGACAATTGGATATCTATATGCATAAAAATTAAAATAGACCTTTATTTCACATCACATAAAAAAAATCAACTTAATATGGATTAAATACTTAACTGTAAGAACTAAAACTACTAAAAGAAAACACAGAGGAAAAGCTCAATGACATTGGTCTAGGCAAAGATTTTTTGGATATAAACCCAAAAGCACAGGCAACAAAAACAAAAATAGAAAAATGGTATCACATCAAACTAAAAGGCCTCTGCACAGCAAAGTAAACAACCTATGGAATGGAAGAAAATATTTGCAAACCAGACATCTGATAAGGAGTTAATATTCAAAATAGAAAAGGAACTCATACAACTCAATAGTAAGAAAATAAGTAACCCAATTAAAAAACAAGTAAAGGATCTGAATAGATATTTTGCAAAAAAGAAAGACATACAAATGGTTAAGAGAGGTACATGAAAAAGATGTTTAACATCACTAATCGTTAGAGAAATGCAAATTAAAACCACGATGAAATATCACCTCACACCTGGCAGAATAGCTATTATCAAAAAGACAAAGGCAACAAGTGTTGGAGAAGATGTGGAAAAAAGGGAGCCCTTGCACATCATTGGTAGGAATGTAAATTAGTATAGCCATTATGGAAAACAGTATAGTGTTTCCTAAAAAAATTGAAAAATAGAACACTATATGATCCAGCAATCCCACTACTGGGTCTACATATCCAAAGGAAATATAATCAATATGTGGAAGAGATATCTGCACTCCCATGTTTACTGCAGCACTCCAAGATATGGAATCAACCTAAATGTCCATTAACAGATGAATACATTTTTTTAAATGTAGCATATATGCACAGTAGAATATTATTTGGCCATAAAATAGAAGAAAATTCTGTCATTTGCAACAACATGGAAGAACCTGGAAGATATTCTATCAAGTGAAATAAGCCAGACACAGAAAGGCAAATGCTACATAATCTCACTTACACATTGAATCTTCTATTCATAGAAGTAGAGAGTAGAATTGTGGTTACCAGAGTTTAGGATAGAGGGTATGGGATGGGTAGGGGAGATATTGGTCAAAGAAAACAAAATTTCAGATAGGAGGAATAGTTCAACAGATCAGTTGTACAATATGGTGACTATAGTTAATAGCAGCATATTGTAAATTTGAAAATTGCTAAGAGAGTAGATGTTCTCACCACAAAAAAGGATAAGTATGTTAATGCATATGCTAATTATCTTGATTTAGCCATTTCACAATGTATACATAGATCAAAATATGTTATACATGACAACTATATACAATTTTTGTCAATTTAATACATAAATTAAATTTTGTTTTTAAAAAGTCCTGGGCCTAAAGTATGACTAAATTCATTTTCTTATATCAGAAGAATCAAACTATAAAAGAAAGTTCACACAGGACTGGGCAATGGAAGCTTAAACAGTTTGGCTGTGTTTGGGCAAAACACAGTTTGTAGGAAGTTAGGAGGTGCACCTAGTCATGTCCAGGTTTACCTCAACCTCAAAGCCCTGTTTCTTTCTGAAGGAGAAAGGGAACTAGTGCTTTGCAGGTGAATCTCTCATTATCTCCTAATTAGGCTTACTGAGACACAAAGAGAAATTCAAGAATTAGCAACTACAATAATCTGCACTTTTCCCATTTGAAAGACAAGGACATGTTCTCAGGGCCACACAGGTAGTAAACAGCAAGGCCGAAACTCAACACATCTGTGTGGTCTTCACCCTGAGCTATCATATTCAGGGAAGACATCAAGAAGAATTAAAGCCAAGGGCAGGTAACAAAGAAGCTCACATTAGCAGATTGCGACATCAGAGAACATATGTAACATCTCCCAGCTCCACTGGGGAGGTAGAAAGAACTTAGAGGGAAGGATTTCAGTGACTCGACAAGATTTTGAATATTTCAACCAATTATAAATCTACAAGTTATGTGGGATTCTAGGGTGTTTGCTTAAGAGCCTCTGGATATGTCTTAGGGAAAGAATAGGAATAAATTTTAACTATCTCCTCCCAAACTTATTTTTTAATTGTTGAAGAGTGACATCACCATTAGAAATTGACATTATATACATAGAAAAATCAGGAGAACTACACAATAAAAAATAAAAATTAGCTTGTTGTAGGAGGAAGAGGGAAATTATTATTATGGGTATCTTTTACTCTCCATATGATTATATATCTCTGTTTGAATTTTTGACATTTAGCATATAACACTTTTCTATTTGAGGGAAAACAAGATGGTTTTATTTTTAATCATTGCAAGAAAAAGAAAGATCAGCAAAAATGTTCAGAATATAAAAATAATTTTTAAAAATAAAATATTTTTAAAGTTTAAAAACAGAAATGAAGACATTCGAGCCAAGGAAAAAGAATCGGGGTTTTAATTACCACTATTCTCTTGTTTTTCATTTTCAGAAAACTAGATAAGGTGTAGTGTGAAGGACATAAGAAGAAAGTAGCCACTTTCTTATTACTTGGAGGAAGAGGATTCAAAAAGAACAAAGGAGCTCATTGACAGGTGTAACTGTAGACATGTTATTAGAATGAGAAAAAAGAATTCAAAATCATAGACATTTGTTTTATCTGTCGCACTTCCTTCTTCACAGAGACGGAGACGCAGTGAATTTGCAAGCCAGTTACTAAAGAAGTGTGGCCAGGTAAGACAGAGAGAGGGAACAGAAGCGGGCCATTCCCCCCTAGGAACTCAGTCAATTAAATGCAGCCTGGAAGGGATCTAATCTAATATCAAAGATGCTGTCAGGGGATCAGTTCCCCAGAGTTTAGGGTTAATGATGTAGAGCATGGCAGTCTGGCCAAGAGCAGAGAAAAAGAAACCACACCAAGATCAGGTGTAACTAGAAAAGACCAAAATAAAATAAAATAAGCATTTCCCAGAGTAATATAGGACCTTGGGCAAAACCTTTTGCAGACATACCATGATATTCTCCCTTGCAGCAGGCTTCAAGAGGTTGGGTTCGCCAACATTTAGCAAGTTTTACTGCAAATCAAGGTTTTTGTATGTAAAATTATAATCAGCATTAAAGACTAACTTTCCCTGACATAATTCAGAAGTCCTGGGGTTTTAATCTAGCAAACCCCAAATTAAGTCCCTTTTCCAACCAGGATCCAACTGGATGCATTGTATCTTATCTTGAAATTTTTGTGCAAAAGAGCTCTGAGATAATGGTCATTGGAAAAATTGTACCTAGAAATCTTGCTGTGAGCTAATTACCTACCAGATTATTGTCCACTTGGGTGAAAAATCAGTGACCAACACAAATAGAGACAAGGGGAACAACTAAATGCTAGAACTTCACTGGCTGCAGTCAACAGAGCCCTTCTTCTAAAAGGCTGTGAATTTGTGAAAAGAATCTCTTACTATTTCACAGGTGAAGTGAGAGAGGAAGTGAGAAAGAAATGACTATCACCCATTCAAATAAACAAGCAGACAGGCTACAGCTCATATTTAGTGTTTAATCTTCGAAAGTTACTAAAATTCATAAGCAACTTTCCTTTTTGGTTTCGTAAATTTCATTTCCAGCAATTCCTGGAAATTCGCTTCACCTGAAGAATGGCCCTCTTCTCTTTCTCTCCTCCTTCCTAATCACAATTCAGGAATTCCCCTAATAATTAGTTTAGCTGTATGCACTGACAAGAGCAAAACAAATAAATAAGACCACCAGGCCCTTTGAGCCTTTGACGGATGCTGTTCTTTTCATTTTATTTAATGCTTTTATTTAACTCTTTTATTAAACTATTTGATTATTTAACTTTTTCATAATCAGTGAATATTAAGTCAGATAATAGGCTATATACGACAGACAGAGAGAGGCCCTTTTTTTTTAACATTTGCTGGAATTATTCTGTGATGGAAATCAAAGAACAAAGAACCTAATAATAGAGCTGTAATAGGCCCTTTAGAAGAAAAATTAAAAAATACGGTGTATTCCTTGCAGTTGTCATGAAAGCCTTACCATTACTTAGTGTTTAATGGGTTTGAAAATACTAGTGAGAATGGATTAAACTACTTTTCCCTGTTGGAAAAGTGTCAACTCTTCTAGGATATCATTCAGAGAGCCCAGTGAGCCAGTTTACTCAATGGTGCATTAGTGGCCTCTAAAAATTAATGGACCTTTCAGAGCTTGCTACTTATTACCTGATGAGGTCCAGGGCTAGGTATTGTTAAGGGAAATAAATAAATATTTTTAAAGGTAGGGAAACACAACTGTTCACATTGGCATGTTAAAATGAGTGGGAGTTTTGCTATAGCCTATTACCTAATTCTGAGCATACTAATGGTTTATTGGATGACATTTATTTAGCACTTACCAAATGCCACACATCGGGCTCACTAGCTTATATATGTTAGCATATTTAATCTTCACAAACACCCTATGAGGTCGGTACCACTATTCCCTCCAATTTACAGAAAGAAATTGAGCTTTAGAGATTAGAAAACCAGTCCAATGAATCCCCACAGAGAAAAATTTACAGCAACCAGGGAAAAAATTACATAATAAGCACACTAAGCATTTTTGTTTCTGGACTACTGCCCAGAGGCCAAACAGCCACTATGTTTCTCAAGATGGTAGATTACAACTTAAAAATGTATGTTAGTACATGATCTGAGGAACACAGTGAATTTCAACCACAGAATTCAGAATAAACCACAAATAACAGTGGAGAATTTAACACCAAGGGAAAACCACAAACAATTAATATTAAATAACCTCACATGGACACTATAAAACCATATTGATGAGAGTCAGAATCACAGACCCACTGGATCATGACCCAAGAAATTTTTGTGATGGTGATAGAGCAGGATTGATTAATATGAAACTAAACTGTTTATTCATGTCTTCTTATTTGACAAACCATCATATAAATGCATGAGAACTAACAGAAATATTTGTCAATTTTCTCAGTGTTTGGCTTGGAACTTCTCTACAAACCTAATATTCATAAGATCTATTGGAAGTTTCTAACCACTGCTAAGCTCCCAAGTCCTTCACCTAGGCAAAATGTAGATTAAAAAGTGTAGGGTAGTCATTAGTGTTGATTCGTTGGATTTTCACATTCACTTACAAAAGGCCTTTAAGCCAGTCATGGGTTATCTCTACCTTGGCTACAGAACCTATACAAGAGAAATGAAGTCACTTTTCATAAGGTAGCTTAAAATTAATAGGATGAAATACAAACATGCTGATATATATACACACATATATATACGTATACATGTATACTTGCATGTGCATACATATCTAAGAGAAAATTACAAACTCCTACATGGTAATAATTCTGTGTGTTTACACAAGCAACAAGCCAAATCCTACAGGTTATCCACATGAAGTGCCATCAGCAGGAAACAATCTGAACCTCATCTTTATTTCTCCATATCATGACTCTCCAGGCAGATAAGAGATAACCATGTGAGGACCGCCTGCAAAACTAGACGAGCTTTGGAAGGCAATAAAAGGTCATTACCAAAATTTGCAAAATCAATGGCATGTACATGATACTTTTAAATTCCAAAATGCTAAAGCAAAAATGCTTTTGAAATATACATGGGGGCCGGGCGCGGTGGCTCACGCCTGTAATCCTAGCACTCTGGGAGGCCGAGGCGGGTGGATTGCTCAAGGTCAGGAGTTCGAGACCAGCCTGAGCGAGACCCCGTCTCTACTAAAAAAATAGAAAGACATTATATGGACAACTAAAAATCTATATAGAAAAAATTAGCCGGGCATAGTGGCGCATGCCTGTAGTCCCAGCTACTCGGGAGGCTGAGGCAGTAGGATCGCTTAAGCCGAGGAGTCTGAGGTTGCTGTGAGCTAAGCTGACGCCACGGCACTCACTCTAGCCTGGGCAACAAAGTGAGACTCTGTCTCAACAAAAAAAAAAAAAAAAAAAAAAAAAAAAAAAAAAAAAAAAAAAAAAAAAGAAATATACATGGGTTATGTGCATGACAAATAAAAGCATTACCTTCACATAGGATATAAAAATCTTAGGAAAGTCATTACCTCCAAAAAGACACAAATCTAATTAAGGAAAATAGGTCAATAAATCTATAAGGAAAATTGAGATATGCCTACTATTTAAGGTTGATATCAGTCCTGAAAGCTGAGTACATCCAGCTATTCTTTGGACTTTATTGGCAAAGGAACTCTAGCTAGGGAGGACTATGGTCTGGCACACTGAAGAAATACTGTCTATTTCTTTGTACCCTCCCATCTATCAGTAGGTGCTTTGCTGATAAATATTAACACATTAAATCTAAATGAAAGAATTATAATAGTAAATACATTAGAAGAGATCATAATTTAGTCCAAAACAAAATAGAAGAGTAGGCCAGGCGCAGTGGCCATAGGGAGTATTAAATAGTCCAGTCATGAGCAAATATCACACAAATCCCAACTGAAAGACAACCTACAAAATACTTGATCAGTCCTCCTCAAAGCTGTCAAGGTCATCAAAAACGAGGAAAGTCTGAGAAAATGTCACAACCGAGAGGAGCCCACAGAGACATGACAACTAAATGTAATGTGGTATCCTAGTGGGATCCTGGAACATAAAAAAAAAAAAAAAAAAGACATTAGGTAAAAACTTTAAAAATTTGAATAAAGTATGGATTTAGCTAATAATTATGAATATTGGTTCATTACTTGTGAAAAATGAGCCATTCTGATGTGAGATGTTAATAACAGGGGAAACTAGGTGAGGGGTAGAACTCTCTCTACTATCATTGCAACTTCCCTATAAATCTAAAACTATTCTAAAATTTACAAAGTTATTTTTAAAAATCCAACAGGGCTGATATTTTTGGCAACCACAAATCTATAATCTTTACATAGTTTAATAAAAAAAAATAAAGCTTATCCTGCTTATTTCTCCAGGCTCATCTCAAACAACTCTTTCTCCTTTCTAACCATTTTGGACCTCTCTCCAATCTTCAAGGATGATATTTCCTAAGGATTCTGAACATGCTGTTCTGCCAAAAAAAGAAAGAAAAAAAAAAAAAACCTCTCCCCTCTTTTCACCTGACACTTTCTTTTCTGTCTGAAGTAATCCACAAGACCTATTTCAAATGCTTAGCCACACATTCACAAAAGCCAACTGAAAGACCAGAGTGGCAGAGCTAATTTTTCTTTGACCTTGGTAGGACTCAGCAGAAAAATAGCCCTGATCCATAACACAGAGAGATAGTGGGAAATTTTTCTCAATAAGAGACAAAGAGGCCCTAGTGTTAGGAAATGTTAATTTCCTGTTCCATTCTCATTTTTCTCTTAGGAGGACAACCAAGCTCTCCCTGCTACCTAGAGCCCCAAAGCTGCCCTAACCAGCTCCTTTGCTCCGACTTGCAACCAGAGAAGGAGTGGAAATAACCAATCAATAAGAGGCTGAGGGCCATTTGTGGTGGAAGCTCCTGAGTCTGCAGAGACTAGGAACCTGATCCTAATAACAAGTCAGGAGAATTGCTGGTGCCAGCACTGCAGATCCTCATGCCCTTTTCTTGTCTAAGTGCCAGGATGTAGATACCAATGCTTTGGTTTTCCACAAGCCGACAGAGGAAATGTAGTCCACACTTGTCTAGAGAAATAAAAGCAGAAAAAAAAAAAAAACCCAAAAAAACTAAGTTGGTACCCAATTGCTTGGCAAGCAGGGACTGATTAGCAAAACCAGGGCAGAGGGTAGGGCAAGTAGGCATCGTTTTACATGGCTCTTTCCCCTTTTAGGACCTAGAATTGGTAGATAGAAGGGCCATATTAAAGATTTTATCAGTTCCCTTTTCTTCTTTGTAGCACTTACTACATTTGGAATTATTTGTTAAATATCTACATCCCCTGATATAGGTACCATAAGGATCATTCCATTTGTTCACTAAATCCTCACCATGCACTGTAATATTGTCACATGGTAGATGCTCAGTAAACAGACCTCCTGCATGACAAAATGTTTATTATATGTCTCTTATTTAGTTTTTGAACTGTTTGAATGCAACTAAATGTATTTTTTTAACTCTATTTCCTAGTCCTAATAAAATGTATGAAATAAGTTCTCCTTTAGGGACTTGGCTGTCTTATCAATGGAATAAAAGAAAATGGTTTTAATTATAATTTCTCAGTCTACGTTATACCCAATGACAGAACATTTTAAGCAGAAATTTATTTATAATTAATTTGTCTTTTTCTTAAGGCATAGAAAATGTTTGTCAGTCACCTTTGAAAGACCTGGCTAAACAACTCCTTAAACATTTCGATTAATCCCGCCATAGGGAGTATTAAATATTTAGGAGTGTGGTGCCAACTACTTTGTCAGAACAGTTCCATTTAAATTACTCTCCCCTGTTACCAATTGTAGCTGATGATTTAATTAGGTGGATGGAGTTAGTTACAATGATCATTAATAAGCTGTGTTAATGTCATCAAAATTCCTATTCTCCAGAGTTGGGAGAACAGCACACACACACAAAAACCCTGCCTAGTGCGGAATGTGGCCTATTTCTCAGACAATTCATCTCTTTTTTCTCCGTTAGTAATTAGCCTCGTTTTGTTTGGTATGTTCACACTAATTACAGCAACAGCTCTATTTTGCTTCGTATAAAAGATTGCTTCACTTGATTACATTCACAGAGAGGCAGCATGTGTAGCTATTACAAAGTACCCAAAAGGGCAGTTTTGTGTCCTTTTTCCAAGGTATTCATTAGAGTTGTCCTTATTATTAAAACAGATTCAAATAAATAAAGAGTATCAGAAAACTAATATGTAAATAAAAGTAAGTCTTTAAAGACTGTATGTTGCAATGACCTTTTTAAGACACTATTTTGGAGTCAAGATATGAGCTCCAAAAAACTGTTTCTCATCTTTTAAATGAAAATAGAGATGAAAGAACATCTGAGAAGAATATCATGTAGAACTCTGGATTTACCTCAAAGGCTGACAGCTCTGAAAGAATTTTCCTGAATCTTGCTAAGGGGGCAGACAGACAGTGATATAAAGTGAGAAGACAGAATTCCATACCCAGTTGTGGCAGAACCCCTTGTAACCTGCTGATCATGGTGATTTCACATGGCACCCACAAAGGAAGGAGTTTTTACTTCTCATCTGTTCAGCTGAAAGTGATCTCAGCAATGAGGAATTTCATTTCCAACTCCCCAAATGGTAGCGTGACAAACTCCATACTATTGGCTCACAGGGACAAGAAGAAAAAATGTAAATAGGATTAGTCATATGAATAAGGAGAACAGCAATTTTAAAGTATCCTAAAGGAAAAAAAAAAAGCTAGTACAGTACATCCAAATTAAATTCCTTTAAACCTGATGGAGAACTCCCACAAAAGAGTCATTATTTATAGGGACCTATGCATTGAGAATGATTAAGACTTATTTGTCCTCAGAGTAAGAAACATTAGACAACTAATTCAATAGAAAGGATTAGTTTATCTCTTGAACCAATTAAAGCCACTATCACTTAGAAAAAGTAAGGTGGCCTGAAAAATGCAGCACAAGGCTGGTGCTGTTTATTTGAGAGGAAGAAGGGCAACATCAGAACACTCTCACACAAAGATTGCAGTAACAGGGCACACTAGTGAAGTCAACCAATGAGAGACTTGATGGAGATTCACTCATTTTTTTCAACAATTTTTATTGAATACCTGATATGAACAAGAACCTGCACTTGAACTCAGTGGGAGTCGGACAGAAGGTAGCCCTGGGAACACACCACTCACCTGCCAGCAGATTTACCTGTGTTACCTTATTTCTCTCTCATTATGACCCTGTGATATAGCTCGCCTTCTTCATTTTACAGGCAAGGAAAGAAACACACAGAGCATTATCTTGCTCAGAATCACACACCTACAAAATGGCAAAAGCAGCAAGCAAACTTACTTCTGCTGATTCAAATCCCTGTGCTACTTTGCTGAAGGAGAACTAAAGACATCACATACACTCCAGAAACTGATTCCTGAACCAGGGAGGAAAGGCACAAAGATCACTGAAATACATGTTTCTGTGACAATAAGAGGCACATGTAGTATTTTTAAAGTTGAAAAATAAGGAAAGATTTGCAAGAAATAAAATTGAAACTGGGCCCATGGTAGGTTTTGATATGTGACTCATGAAGCATTACAGAAGATAAACAAAATATAAGCAAAACAACAGAACAAGAAGTATAATATAGGTTTGGGACATGATGAATGATATATTGTGGCTTTAGAAGAGGGTAAGATACGCGATGTTAGTGGGTAATTTACAGCATCAGCTCTGGAGTGAGACTATCCAGATCAAAATTCCAGCTTACCCACTGATTAAGCTGTGTGAATTTGTGCAAATTATTTAAATTCTCTAAGCCTCATTGTCTTTATCTGTAAAACAAGGAGAATTTGTTGCACAGATTAAATGGTATGATGCATAGCAAGCTCCTAAAATGGTGCTGGGCACATGGAAAGTGCTTACTAAGTGTTATCTGTTGTTATTATGCAGAGAGGTAGTGAAAGATAACCTTGAAACAGAAGGTTGGAATCATATTGAAGACTGATATGAACATCATGGGCCAAAAATTTGGACATTGTAATATAAGCAACAGAGAGGTAATACTGAGAGTTTTGAGTCAAGGAGTTTTATGGTAACAGTTATACTTTAGAAAGAATAATGCAACAGTGGTGACCAGGATGGAATGGGGAAAAGTGAACACTAGAGAATGAATTACCACAAAAGCCCAAATAAGCAAAATTACAGGAAGACACTCACAACGAACATCACTACCATACCACCGCCTAAAAGTGGTAGAATGTAACTAAAGATAAATGAAGACACCAAAGATATTCCATAATTGTACACAGGGTTAGCCTTCACATCCTACTACAGAAGCAGGCTGGGGTTAATGACCCAAATATTAACTGATCCTATAAATTTATTGAATCTGCAGTAATAGGAGATTAGTAACAAAATCCTATGACAATGATTGACCATGGAAGTCTGTAAATCATGAATGTCTCCAGTTTTTTTATGCTTTGTAATAAATGCTTGGGATAGAGTATTGAATGTAGCATTATTCCCACCCTCACCACACTCAGTCTACTGTGAGATCTACTAGTATATATATTAGTTGCTCAATAAATATTCAATGGAAGAATCAAGTATGATCACAACAACAGCATTTCTGAGGTCAAACAGACCAGATTTAAAATCCCAGCCCAGACACTTATTAAATTTCTGACTGGGGTAAATTATTTAGTATTTCTTGCCTTAGTTTTTCTTATGTGGAAATAGGTAGAATGAAAGTTACAAGTGGACATAATTAAGTTGAGGTTTAAATGAGAGCATATCTTTGAAGAATGTAAAGACTAGAATTAAAAAATTTAGAATACAAATTAAAAAAGAATATTTAATGTGTTTAAGGAATTGAAAAAAGAAGTTGAGAGTATGAAGAAGAGAAAAGAGACAATTAGAAATTTTCAGGAACATTTGGAAAAGAATCAAAGAGAATATTTTCTCCCATCCTGTAGGTTATCTGTTTGCTCTTGTAATAGTTTCCTTGGCTGTGCAGAAGCTTTTTAATTTGATCAGGTCCCATTTATTTACTTTTGTTGTTGCTGTGATTGCCTTTTAGGTCTTCTTCATAAATTCTTTCCCTAGTCCAATGTCTATAAGAGTTTTTCCAATGTGTTCTTCTAGAATTCTTATAGTTTCATGCCTTAGGTTTAAGTCTATTATTCACTGTGAGTTGATTTTTGTGAGAGGTAAGAGGTGCGGATCCTGTTTCAGTCTTCTATGTGAGTGTGGCTATCCAATTTTCCCAGCACCATTTATTGAATAAGGATTCTTTTCCCCAATGTATGTTTTTGTCTGCTTTGTCAAAGATTAGATGGCTACATGAAGATGGTTTTATATCTGGGTTCTCAATTCTGTTCCATTGGTCTATGTCTCTGTTCTTGGGCAGAGCAAAGGCAATATATGTAACCTAAACATTTGTACCCTCATAATATGCTGAAATAAAAAATTTTTAAAAAATAAATAATTAAATGGGAAAAAAAAGAATCAAAAAGAAGTTTTAGAACAAGAAAATGTAACAGATAAAATTAAAAATGTATTGGATGGGGTAAACAGAAAATTAGACACCTCTGAAGAGGTTAAAGAACTGAAAGATAGATACATAAAGAAAATTTTATAATGCAATACGAAGTGTCAAAGAGAATCAAAATATAAAAAATAAGTTAAAAGAGAGGAGATAAGATGTAAAAAAAATTCAACACACTTTATCTGGAGTGAGAATAATGGAAAAAATAGAGGAGAAAAAATATTTTGATGAGAACATTTAAAATTGCCTTAGGATAGTTACACTTTGGTTTGAGAAACAACAAATCTGAAGCATGAATGAAAAGACCCATCCAAAAAGATACACAGTAATGGAAACAAAATTTTAACAAAGATGAAGAGAAAATCTTAAAAGCAACCAAAGAGAAAAGACAAACTTACAGCTGACTTTACTCCAATAGCAAAGAAAGGCCTAAATCACAATAATAAAATATTCACAAAGTTTTTTAGGAAAAAAAGAAAAACCTGTTAGTCTATGATTGTAAATTTAACAAAACTAACTTTCAATTTTAAAAAAAGACAAATGTAATAAATGTATATGATGAGAGCATGAAATAAATAATGTTCTTCAATAATAAATAAAATATTTTTTAATGTTGAAGGGAAAAATCAGGAGTGCATTTTACAGCATAATGCCATTTATGTAAACGAAAAACATGCAAAAAATAGCAACATGTTTATTATGGACATATACCTAAATAAACATATAAATATAAAATTAGAAAGAGCTATGCCAAATTCAATGAAAAAGATGCTTATAGATGGAGTGGAATCACTTTAAGGACTGAAGATAAAAGCGAAAAACACCATAGAGGAGGGTAAATGATAAAGCAATGATGAGTGTCATAGTCTGTTTTGCATCGCTATAAAGAAATAACTGAGGTTGGGTAATTTATAAACAAAACGATTTATTTGGCTCACAATTCTGCTGGCTGTTAGATTGGGCATCTCTTGAAAGTCTCAGGCTGCTTTCTCACTAATGGTGGAAGGTGAAGGGGACCCAAGGTGTACAGAGATCACACAGAGAGGAAAGAAGAGAGTGAAGGAGAAGTGCCAGGCTCTTTTTAATAACCAGCTCTTATGGGAACTAATAGAGTGAGGATGGCATCAAGCCAGTTAAGAAGTATCTGCCCCCGTGACCCAAACACCTCCCATGAGGCCCCACCTCCAACATTGGGCATCAAATTTCAACATGAGTTTGAAGAGACAAACAACCAAACTATAGAAATGAGATTACCATGAATTGGGTAAGAAAAACTCAACTCTTACACCTGAAATTCACACTAGGAAAAGCAAAATGGGCTCTGGGTTTCATCCTCAGACACACATGGATGTATTAGGAGAGAAATGACCATCTGTGTCACATAAATAGATGTCAGTTGACAGATTCCATTCCACCTAACTGATTTCTAGGTGGTTGAAACATTCTCAAATCCAAATGATAAACTTGTACACCCAGGTGGAAGGGGAAATGTTATTTTCTCCTTTCCCCTTCTCCCAAACAAAACAATAAAATGCTGACATCGGTATAAGAAGAAGCTGCAATCTCTTAATAGTATGCAGCTTATCAAATCATGATTTTATTATCACCATACTTCTGCAAACCCCCAAATCTCCAAAGAAGAGTAACTCATAGATCTCAGATTCAGTCAGGGGATAAGCTTAAAACAGGAGTAAAATGAGGCATGGTTTGTCTAGAGATTTTTTTCCTTGGAAAACATAAACTACTCTAAGCAATTATGTTTAGAATTGAAAACTGCTACAGATGGCTTACTAAGACTATTAATACCACAAAAACCATTATATGCAATTTTGTCATTAATTGCAGAAATCCCATTGATTTTAATCTATAAAAGTAATAAATCCAACACACACAATAATTGCTTGTATTTTTAAACCCTAAGAGATTATACACTTTAAATCTTCTTATCTCCACTCTTAACTTGGGAATTTAAATATTAGAAAATAAATTTAAAGCTTCTACTTTGGGAATGAAAATAAGAATTTTGTCAGCAAAACATAAATACAGATAAATTCAAGGTACATTATTTATTTCACTATAGAGTTTCTATAAAAATTGTGATATAAAACTAAACATTAGTACAATTTAACATCTTTGACTCAGAATAGGACGAAACATGGTTCTCAGCTCAAATAATACTGCAACCCTGCTATATTTTACAAAATATTTTCTTAATTGTGATTATAACTATACATATTTTATTACTGTTTCTTAAAATAACTTTTTATAATTTATACAAAAATTTTCAAATGTACATAGTCAAAATAAAGTAAATATTTTTTATTAGGTTTTAACTTTACAATTTAGGAGTAGTCAAACACAAAAGTCTTAATAACGGTTCTAGAACAGACTGTATACTTAAACAATGTTAAAGGATATACTAAAAAATAGGATTGAGAAGGAGAAAGCACTAAAGACTAACTTTCAATACTAAACTATTCTAAATTATTTTATTTCTTTAACATTTTCACGTACAATTTTGATAGACAAGTAGGATCAAAAAATGGAGATTATGATTATACCTAGGGGTTAAGATTATGAGAAATATTTAATTTTCACCTTCATGCTTTTATATATTTTTTAAATTCTCTACCTTTGGTATATACTTCTTTTTTATTCAGAGGGGGGATAAACCTCAAAAGTAAAACAAAGAGGACTTCCACTGACAATGATATGTTTAACCAGATATCTGGGGTACAGATCAAGCACAGATCACTGAAAATTTAAGATAAAATATATTTTTTAAAAAGAACACATGTAAAACTTTATGGCTAAGTATTTTTAAAAAGAGAGAAAATGGAATAAGACATTGGACAAGAAAAGAACATGTTAGGGTTGGATGAGTGATGATCTTACTAACAAGCATCCCAATTTCTAAGGGAAGCTTATTAAAATATTGATTAACTTAAAGCATCAAGTTAAATATGCATGTTAAACTTTAACATTTTATTGTAAGCTTTAAAAAAGTAGAGTGTCCCTTTTCATAGCAGCTTTTAAATAGTTTTAGTATCATCTCAGACTATAACTATCATTGCATGTCAATGAGAAAATTATGCATTATACATTAAATGACACTGAGACAAGGAATTGACTATATATAAAAGAAGAATCAAATTGAATCCTGTCCATACATCACAAAAATCAATTTCATGCAAGCAGAAACCACAATGAGATGTTATTACATACACATTCAAATACCTAAAATTAAAGACAGATAATACCAAGTATGGGTGAGAATGTGAGGAAACTAGAACCCTCACACATGGCTAGTGGGAGTACAAAATAGTATGACCATGTTTGGAACATTTTGGTAGTTTTTAAACATTGAATTACCATTCCTAGGTATTTTCCCAAGACAAATAAACGTGCGTCCATACAGCGACTTGAATACAAATGTTCATGGCAACTTTTTCCACAATAGAAAAAAAAAAAAAATTAGAAATAGTCTGTTAATAGGTAAATTGATACACAAATTGTGGACTATCCACACAATGGAATGGAATGGGACTGATTAAATGGAAAATAAAAAGAAATCAACTAATGTTATGTACAACAACATGGATAAATCTTAATTACATTGGCTGAGTGAAAGTAGCCAGATGCAAAATGATACATACTGTATGGCTCCCTTTATATGATATTCTAGAAAAGACAAAACTAATCTCTGGTTATTCAACAAATAAGTGGTTGGTTGAGGCCAGGTGAATTAGGGGGAACTGACTGCAAAAGAAAAACAATGGAGCTTTCTGAGGTGATGAAAATATTCTAAATCTTGATTGTGGTACGGCTTACCTGAGTGTATGCATTTGTCAAAACCCAAACTCTATACCTTAAATAAATAGATTTTATTATATGTGAACTAAGACTCAGTGAAATGTGTGTGTGTGTATATATATATATATATATAAATACACATAAATATATAAAAAAATATATGCATACATATGAAAGGACTTCAGAAAGTTCTTGAAAATGTGTATTCTGAAAAAAAATTTATGCATGGATTTCAAATTATTTTCTACACCAAAATAAACTCATGCTTACTTCTTATAATATGTCTGAATATGATCTAGATTACAGCATTAAGGATAAGACATCAATTTGAAAAGAGCCCCATCAGAGCAACATCAATTCTGCTGAAATTGAAGCAAGAACAAACATCAAATTTATGGTGAAGTGTGGGTGGACGAAGGGTGAAATCATTGGTGTTTTATGAAAAATGTATGGGAACAATGCTCCAAAGAAATCAGGGCAAATATGACTAGCCAATTAAATATATAAATGCATGAAAAGATGCTAAACCTCATTAGGGATACGCAAAGTAAAACCATAACTTGATACCATTTCACACCTGCCAGATTTGTTAAAATTGAAGTGTCTCACAAACTTAGGTAACAGACAATAAGACTTTCATTTACTACCATGAAACAAGTATGTATTTATAAAATCATTTCACATTACCTTATAAAGTTGAATACGTCCATATCCTTTGACTTAGCAATTTTACCCAGGAGTAAAATATTGCAAGTAATCACCAGCAATGGAGGTAATTTGGATAGATTAATTTCCTTTAGAGCAGTAATTCTTAAATCTTAGCTTGCATCAGAATTCCCTGGAGGGGCTTCTCAAAACACAGATTCCTGGGCCCATCCCAGTTTCTGATCTAGTAACTTTGGGATGGAGTCCTAAAACCGGCATTTCTAACGTGATCCCAGGTAACACTGATGCTACCGGGTTGGGAAGCACACTTTGAGATCCACTGTTCTGGAGTCATGTGCTGTCCCAGATTTACATCTGGACAAAAATGTACAGTAAAAAAATTCTTCTTTTGCTTAAGAGAGAGCCCCATGACATTTCAAGAAGCACCGTCTCCCAGAAACAAAGCAGAAGAAACAATGAAATCAGTTTACTCCAAAAAGGAGTACACCTCAAAAGAATTGGCAGCCTCTTTGATTTAACTCCATAGTAGAGACTCCAGGTTATTTGCTTTACAGTCCTAGAATCTGAAAATAAAACACCAATACTTTATCAACCGCAACAAATTAATCAATCATTTTCTAATTGTGTGTCTTTTCTGCCAACATTTCTAGTTTCTCACTAATCTGCACACTGCTTTTTATAGAATAGTGAGTAAATTATGCAAGAGATCTAATTATACCAATTTTTCAGGAGACAAGATGGGTAAACTATGGACTTAAATAGCAAGACATGTACATCTGATTTTAATTTACTTTCTCTCAACATCAGGAAAAAGAAGAAAATTCCAATTACAAGTTATATTTGCAAAATCTAGTATAGACTGACAACCTCTAAACAATTCATTCTAGAAACAATTGTTTTGCAATTCCCAAAGATATTTCCCCTGGGATTTTCTATGACAGCTTTAAAATTATAAAATTATACAAAAATTGTGCAAGGCATATAATGTTAACCAGATTTATCATTTTATGTTATGGCATCATTAAGCAAATTCAACAGAACCTAATAACCTTCTATGACTAATAAAAGAAGATGCACGGTTATTCAAAGAGGTTTGGTTTTTTAGCAAGAATGATTTTAGCAAAAATAGGAAACCTCATAACATACGACCTTTTCATGTATCTGAATGCAAACAAACTTATTCATATGGGGTGCTAGTAACTAGTCAATTTAAAATTATCGTACTAATTATCATCTATAACTAATTTCCACTAAAAAGATAAATAAAATTATATGAGGTTCTATGAACAAATGGTAATTGCAATAATTATTAATAGTGTCATAACTGGGAAAATTATTGCATGATATTAAATCAATGAGGCAAAAGATAAGCCTGAATAAGTATATGAGAGTTGGTAAGTAGCTAATAGGAAAGAGACAAAATCTGAAAAAGAAATTCCCAAGAAACAAATTGTTTGGTCAAGGACATTTCTCCACAGACCTATCAAAGATGCCAATGAATAAAATCTCATCATCAAAAGCCAAGATATGCCCATACTGTATAACCTAGAATAGGCTGACTCACTCCTCTAAAGCTGAAGCTTTCATACCATAAAATAGGAACAATTGAATAGGCTTCCTCATCCAAAAGTTGATACACTCCACAAAGGTGTCTATTTTACGAGCAAAGAGGAAGCCAAACTCCATCCCTGCTCTACTTAGCCGGCCTTGTCTCCTCCATCCAACTAGAGGGGCTGCCTTTTTCTACTTCACACAAAAGCACCATATAGACCAATGGCAGCCTTGTTAATAGAGCCACCGTGTTGTTGTAAGAATTAAAGAAGTAGAATGGTGGTTACCAGAGGCTGGAAGCATATGCGGAGGGGAAAGGCTGAACAGAAGGTGGTTAACAGGTACAAATATACAGTTAAATAGAAGGAATAAGTTCTAGCATTTGATAGTACAGTAGGGAGAGTGTAGTTAACAATAATTTATTGTATATTTCAAAATAACCAGAAGAGAATAATTGGGATTTTCCTAACACAAAGAAAAAAAATAAATATTTGAGTTGATGGATATCCCAATAGCCCTGACTTGATCATTACACATTGTATACGTATATCAAAATATCACATGTACCCCCAAAATATGTACAGCTATTATATATCAACTTTTAGAAACTTAAAAATTAAAAGAGGTAATGTATGTCAAACATTCAGTGTAGTGACTAGCCATAGCAAAGTACTTAATAAAAGCTAGCTATTATTAAAATGTCAGCTTTCATTAAAATCTGAGGATCAGTCCTATGAAAATATCATCATGGACAGAAGGATTTTTAAAATTGCCAGTTAGAGAAATTGTACTCTATCAGGATCCATCCTAGAAACATATAAATAGAAACATCCTAACTTTTTGAAGTGATGGAAAGTTTCTGTGTTGTGATTGTAGTATTGGTTACATGACTGCACACATCCGTGAAAACTTAATTTACACCCTTAAACTTGGTGAATTTTACTGTAAATTATACCTCAATAAAGTTGATTTTTAAAATAATAAAATAAAATAAATATGCTGGAGTTCTCCTGAAATTCTTTGTGCCTGACAAAAAGATAGGAGAACATAAGATCTCTCTCTCTTGTCACCCTCGAAGATCTTCTGCTTCCTACCTTGAACATAGTCACGTCAGGACTTGATTTCTGGACATTTGCAGCCATTTTGTGATCCTGAGGTAATAAATCTCAGGAAGGAAAAGGGGAATTATAGAGAGAATAGAAGAGGGAAAAGACATAAAACATCTGGGTTCCATTACAACAGTGAACTTTCAAAGCAACCTCTCCCTGTGCTTTTGTTAATTCAAAAGGCAATGATGTTAGATTTAAGCTTTCTGTGACTCTCGGGATAATGTATTTTTACAGGTATTGAACTCAGAGGGAAATTTCTCACTTGGAGCGTTATGCAGAGAATATCAGAAACTACAATGGATGCAGTCTGCAACTACAGAGCGGTGGATATTTACCGCTGTACCTTTTAGTACCCCCCCCCCCCATTCTTCTGGAAACAACACGTTTTCAAGAACTTTGTTTCTCTCCCACTGGCTTGATGTCCCAGCCCTCACTATTGTGTGCAAACACTCAAACAAAGCTTTTTACACTGTTTTATGATTCAGGAACCATGTCCAAATCAACCGGTTGTTTGTTTATTTTTAGTACAAATAAGTAAATAGTTTATCTTAGTCTCTCAGAAATAAATAAGCTTTTTACTATTTGGAGAAATAGAAGGAAATTTCGAGCAACATTTACTTGAAACTGTAGTAGAAGCTGGCTTCTCATCAAGGAAGTCTAACTAGAGTTGTCTCCCCCTAAATTTTTCAGCACTCTATCAGCTATGAACTAGCATGTGTGCAGAGCTGTATATGTCTGGATGCTGATATTGGTATGACACCCAGTGATTAAAATTTGAGATGTTTGAGATTTTTATACTCATGCCTAAGTATACAAACTGAATTTATTATAAACAATGTGTGATTTCAAGTTAAAATAAAATACCATAGGCTGGTCCTGGTTGAAATTTCATCTTTACCCTCCTACTTTCCTCAAATTCGCCCCATTCTCAGGATCTATCTTTAGCCTCCTTTTTAATGGAGTTAAATGCCATTAAAAACTATGAAAAACAATAACTTATACTGATTTTCCCTTTTTTAAAACCAAAAGTAGATGTTTGTGTTGTATACTTTTGCATCTTGATCATTTCATATATAATTTTATTTTCAAATAAGATTCTATCCCACTAAATATAGCATAAAATGTTAAGTATATAATAGGTATTTGGTAAACACTTGCCTTTAAAACTATAACTTTTTATCATCCATCCAGGTAATGGGTAACACAGTAAACACAGAATGTTAAACCTATGTTTAGTAAGTAAATAAAAACATCCTATGCTAAATTAATAACTTTCTTTTAAAATCATTGTTTTTAAGTTAAAATATCAAATCTTAGAATTAACAGAGTTCAAAACTTGTAAAGCATTAACCATCCAGATAAACCAACAGGTTTTTCCAGGACCTATAACTAACACATTAAATATGTACCATTGTGCATTTTAACTAGTCAAAGGATTTTAAATTTATAATTTCTCATATTCACCAAATTCTAACTCTGCAAAACAGCTCCCTCTCCACTTATACTTAGTTTTGGAATCCACTCCCTACGCTATTCCCAGGAGAGAATGATTTGGGTCATCACCGTTTCAGGGAGGCAGTGCAACACAGACAGTAAGAATGTAGGCACTGCAATCAGAATTCCCAAATCCCACATCTTACAGAGGAACAGAGCAGGGGCGAAGCAGTAATGAAGAACACACAAGAACAGAAGGAGCAACATTCACAGCCAGTTTCTTAAAGCTTAGGACAAACAAAGAGCGAGATGATCAGTAGAGTCAATTCTTACCAGAATAGGACTACAGGACACTAAGAAAAGTGTTTTATTTACCAGAGTTCTCACCAATAAGAAGGGAGAAAATGGAGAAGAGATAAGAGGGGGGACACCTACCCTACTGTTTAAGGCTCAGAGTGAAGACCATTTCCATTGTCTTTTTTTATTAGAAGAACTCACAGTATTTGCAATGCACTATAACTTGTCTCCCCATAACCTAGTTCATATATAACATGAATTCAGACATGCAACTATTTATTAAACACCTGTCAAGTATTGGGCACAGAAAAGCTCACTGCACAAATATTAGAAATTATTTAATGCTACTTAGATGAAGAAAATGAGGCTTTAATAATTGAAATATTCTGCCCAGCTCACCACAATTTGTAAATGATTGGATCAGAAGTAGAAGCCAATTGTATCCAACATGAAAGTTCCTACTCTTTCCATTGTGTCATACTTGATAATTCTTTGACGATACTAAAAGGCATTTTAAGAAGTCCTCCCAGGTCTCACCGAGGCTCTAATGCTTGCATGAAATTTCTTCTTGAAATCCATAAGAGTAAAGCTATTGAGTGGGGAGAGAGAGTTAAATGTAAGTTATTTTCATTCATTTTATTTACACAAAGGAATAGAGAGGTTGTATAAGTGAGAAAGTAAAAAGAGGGTGGGAGAAATCGAGAGCATCTAAGATTCCTAACTCAACATACTTTACCATTTTGCCTAAGGCCAGCCCTGAATTATCATCTCCAAATATCCCAGAAATAAGACTTATCTCAAAGAGCCAGCAGTCTTCATTAAATAAAGATGAATGGGAAAGAGAAGATGTGAGAATGGAATAACCCAAGTCCTATTTGCCCAAGGCAAAAACTTGGGGAAAAACAATATAAAACCATTTTTTTTCCTCTGACTTATGACATAATTCTGAATGCATACATTTTGACTCCCAAGAATTTGAGATCAATATGTTGGAATTTATCATTGTTAGTAGCTAATGTGCATTATTCAAATAAACCATCCCCTTCATCTTTAATACTTTATCTAGAAAACAGAACTAAGTACAGTGTTTCTTTTTAGACTAAAGTTCCGTTGTACATTAACTATGTGTTAGAGTAAGTAATTTATTCACTCTATATCTTAGTTTTCTGTGAAATGTGGATACTAATAGGACTCTTGCAATTAAATTATTTGTTAAATGTGGAATAGAAAAGTGTCTGGCACGTGGCAGGAACTGAAATGTTAATTATCATTATTGGCACACCTAGAAATTTCCATGAGGGCAAAGATGTTAGTCTGTTTTCTACATTGCTATATCCCCTTGAGCCTATAAAGTGCCTATCATATAGGAGGTGTCAATAAGTTTGTCAATGAGTAAATTTAAAAAAAAAATTTTTAAACACACTTGAAGTTCTGACTTGGGTGAGGCAAAGGCAATAGATGTCACCTAAACATTTGTACCCCCGTAATATGATATGCTGAAATAAAAAAAAGATACAGAAAACTTTTTAAAAAGAAAATATTTTTTGCCCAAGATCTCTAACAACATAAGCGAAAATGAAGTTGCCTTTGTAATTAGCTAGTTGGTCAAATGCTTCTACTCTCACTCTGCCAGATTACTAAGTACTGCTTTAAAGTCCCCTGGGGTAACCATTCTCTGTTTTCATAATTAGAAGTGTTTCCGGCAGTTTTGGCCCACCTCCTCATTCACCCCCTTGGTGCTTAATATCTCCCATCTGCTCATCAAGTTGATCGCATCAGTTACAATCTCTAGGGAAGGAAAACACCACTTTCATTTAGGGTTCTGACTTTTATGAGAGAATGCTGGAGGTACTAAAATAATATTAATTAATGAAGATGAGGTCATCATCATTACTGGCATTATGGATCCCTCTATCCCTGGCTGGCCAGGTGTTTGATGGGCAGTCACTTCACGGCTCAAACCCCTACTGTTGGGGAAACTCTAACAATGAATGCAAATGTGACTTTACCTGCCTCTTGGGGTAGTACGGCAAGCAATTAACAAATGTTCATAAAGTGCTTGGAAAGAGATAATGGCACCATATAAATGTTACAGATTATTGCATCATGAAACTTAAAATCATAATCAACTCGAAGATGGATTAATTGGAAAGGTAACAAAAACTTTCTCAAAAAGAGCTTCCTTTCAGAGGAATATCAAAAAGCCATTGCATTCCTGTGGTTGATAAATCAATACCTGATTCCTCCAGAGTAAATGACGGGGAAAAAAATCAGTATCAGACCCTTCACCCCTCACCCTCACCCCTCAAGGAATAGGAAGTAGCTAAAGGGTTGTGACTGAATTGGGGACAGGCTGGGGGGGGAGTGGGGGGGTGCTGGGCGGGGAAGGGGGGAGGGACGAGGGAAGAGAATATGGACAAAAAAGCAATAAAATCACTCCCGGTCCAGAATTAAGCCAAAGATACAAGCTGAGTGGCCTGACTTGGAACTGGGTTACAATTCTAAGGTGCCACAAACACAATTTTTATGCAAGACACACAGAGAAAACATGGAAGGCAGTATGCACATTACGGAAGAGCATACATTCTGATGCTTATTGCTCCCAGATTTGTACCTCCAAACTGAACCACTTATTCCCAGTTTCCTGCTTATTGTCTCCATCTGGGCAATGATGAGCACCTCAAACTCAGTAGGTCCACAATCAAGCTCCTGACCGTCCCTCAAAAAATTTGCCCCCCCCCCACCTAGTCCTCTCATTCTCTACAAATAGCAACTCTATCCTTTCAGCTGCCCCAGCTAAAAACTTTGGACCCATTGTTCACCCTTCTCTTTACATCTTTTATTCAATCTGATAGTAAACATGTTGGTTCTATTTTCAAAATTCATCCAGAGTCAGACTTCTCATCACCTTGACTGCTATTGCTCTGGTCAAATCACCAGGTCTTCTTGCCTGGATCATTGAAATAGTCTCCCAATTAGTTTCTCTGTTTCCTCCCTTCCTCCCCTTCGGTGTATTCTTAGAAAGTCAAATCATGACATTCCTGTGTTCATAATCCTGAAACAACTCTCCACTTGAGTGACTAAAAGCCCAAAAGTCTTCCTGAAGGTTTATAAAGAACCTACATGATGTGGCCCCTGAATCTTCTCTGAGCCCATGTCCTGCAATTCTTCTTCCCACTCCCCGCTCTAGCCAAACTGGCCTCCCCACTACTCCTCGCCTGTGCTGGGCATGCACTTTCCTCAGGGCCTTTGCACTTGCTGTTCCTGCCTTCCCCAGACGTTCACATTGGCTTACTCCCTCACCTCCTTCCCATCCACACTCACGAGTTACCCATTCAGGAAGAACTTCCCAAGCCTATCTTTCTCCTTTCCAAAATTGCAATCTTCACTTCCTCCCTGGTTGTTCCTTTATCCTTCCTCTGAAATTTTTCTTCTTAGTACTTATCACCATGTGGCATTACTTGTTTATACATTTATTTTCTCTCCCCCAGTCCCCTTTGAATATATACTCTACAACGAGGGCAGTCATTTCTGCCGATTTCTTTTTTTTTTGTTCACTATTGTTTCTCCGAATCCTAGACCAGCATCTGATATATTTTTAAAAAACTGAATAAATATTTGTTCATTTTTGTTGCCATTTTACTGATCTTTGAAATCCCAAGTGCCAGAATTACTGCACTAATAATCCGTACTAAAGAGCCAACTGGCACCATCAAGTAAAGATACCAGGAATGCAGTCAGCTCACTCTCAAACACCCGAATATAAAACTTTGGGGCATGAAAATATTAAAGAATAAAGTTGGAATTTGATTTTTTCCTATAGTTATTAATATTGAATACTAGCTCTCTAATAAAATGCAAAGCTGGTTTTTACTGGATGAAACAGGCTGAAGGAGAAGAAATCAAACCAACACGCACACTTCATACTCTGGCACCATCCTTTGGATATAAGAGACAGTTTTGTTGAACAGCTAAAACAATGTTTTTAATGTGTAAATTCTAAGAGAAAATTAAAACTGGCAGCTACTTGATGTTTAGCAAAAAAAAAAAAAAAAAAAAGGAAAGAAAAAAAAAAACACCTCCTGTTCAGCAATCATAAGATCTGGAGCTGCAGTAATTCCCTCTAATAAAAAATAATTTATGATTTTCTCAGAGTGAGAAAAGGATGGTGCACCTGAGCCTATGATTTATAAAAAATGCATTCCAGCTCTCTTTTCAAACTGCAGCTTTATTTCAGTTTTAGACTTTTTTTCAGTCAAGGCAATTCATAATAACAATTTACAAGAAGGTAGAGGCCACAAAAGGAAGACAGAAATTCTAAATTGCAAAGAGAAAAGGGTAGGCTTATCGAATCATCTTGGAAGAGCCTCAAATGTGGCACAATGGCCTTCCCCCCTACACTGCCTGAAGTCTTCCCCCAGTACTTCTGAATTATTCCATTTTAATTGTTGGCAAAGAACTCATCCCTTTCTTGCTATATAATACCTATTGCTGACTCCAGAAACTCCAAAAGACAAGGATCTCTCCGGTTTGCCAATGTCCTCACGGTGGCCAGAATGACACCTGAAAAAGTAGGTGCTAAATACAAACTTGCTGAATGAATGAATGCATTAAACGTTTGAATTTTTTCCTTCTTGCACTATGCCCAGATAGAGAGGTATGATTTCAACTCTTGTCGATTAATGAATTAATCCAAACAGCTAAGAAGACTTAAGAGAAATACATGTTTTTGTAAGGTCTAAATTCTCATAAAAAATTAGTGCCATATGAAAGAGAGTCCTGTTAAGTGTAAGATCATCCCTACTGCCCTCCCCAACTCCCAATAAAGTAAATGAAATGTACATTTCTGTTGGCTTCTATTTGCTGGTTACATTTAGTTTTAATTCAAACCAGTCTTCATAAATTCTAGTACTGTGCACAACATCTTAAATGGCCCTATTCTTTATTCAAAATCATCCCTCTCGCTCCCAGAATTGTAGTAAATAGATCTTCTAAAGGGGAAATAAAACTATTTCAACAACAGGCCTATTTCAGCAGTTTTTCAAAAGGTATTTTTTTCATTCCCTTGGTGAGAGTTTTCGTTTTATGCTTGGAAAGTTGTGTTATATATACATGTATTTTAGTCCAAATGGATGTGGCTTTTTTTGTTGTTATTGTTGATTTCAGCTTTCCTATTTTCCACTTCAGTATGTTTGCAAAAGCAAAACTTCATATTTCTCTCATTCCTCCATTTGTGAGTCTCTGTTATTGAACCCGTGTTCTCTTTTAAAGAAAGAATACTCAGGATACTCTGATTTATATTTTCCCCAATGAAAAAAAAAAATCGAACTTATAGATCAGAATATTTATAGCACATAAAAATTTCAAATAAATTTTCATTTTTCTACACAACTTTTCAGGAGTGACTTACATGCATAAAAACCTTTCCTAACTTTTTCCTCCCAGACACCCTAAACATCAATCAGGGGTCCTCAGAATGCTTATCTTGCCTGATACAATTCCATGTTATCTCCACAAATCTAGAAGGGATTACTAGAAAGGGAGAAAACACTTCAAGGCCATGGGTCTTTCTCTCCTCTAATCAACAGCTTCAATATTCCCAATCCCTCTCTCCAACCCCAAGCCCCATGGTAATTTTAAAACTTTAAAGAAATTTAAAGTAATTTGAATTGATCCTAAGGAAATAGTCAGAATTGTACACAAAATCTGTATACAGAAGGGTTTATCACATTTTTCTATTATAATAGCAAAGTATACACAAACATATAACCATATCGGAGAGAAACAAAAGACTGGAATGAAATAAAACCATTTAACACTATGATTATCTCTGAAGGGAGGAATTATCAATTACCCTTGTTTTTCCCTTTTTACTTCCTTTGATTTCTAACTTTTTGCGATCAACATGTATTACATTAAAAATGAGAGTTTTTTTGGCCGGGCGCGGTGGCTCACGCCTGTAATCCTAGCACTCTGGGAGGCCGAGGCGGGTGGATTGCTCAAGGTCAGGAGTTCGAGACCAGCCTGAGCGAGACCCCGTCTCTACTAAAAATAGAAAGACATTATATGGACAACTAAAAATCTATATAGAAAAAATTAGCCGGGCATAGTGGCGCATGCCTGTAGTCCCAGCTACTCGGGAGGCTGAGGCAGTAGGATCGCTTAAGCCAAGGAGTCTGAGGTTGCTGTGAGCTAAGCTGACGCCACAGCACTCACTCTGGCCTGGGCAACAAAGTGAGACTCTGTCTCAACAAAAAAAAAAAAAAAAAAAAAAATGAGAGTTTTAAAATGTTTAAGAAAAATCCCTTTAACAACAAAAAATAGAGTTGTCTGAGCATGACTATTCTATTTTTAAAATTTTGTATTTGTCTTAATGATCAGATTAGAAGAAGTAGGGTGTCAGACTAAGACAAAATTGAGAGATCTGGAAATATATGGTGAAAAATACACCAACCACCACCAAGTTTATTGATACAAAATGGAGCAGGAGGAGAAGAAAGAGGAGGAACATTTTTCCAATGCTGGAGAACTTATCTTTTTATAACCTCATAACTCATTGTTATGAGTCTTTTTGTTTTTTCTTTTTCTCTTAGAAGTCCATGGAGTATATGTGATTTCTGATTGATTACATTATCAGCCAACATGATTAATGACTATTTTTCAGCCAAATCTTTTGACAGATTAGCATCAACTCACAGCTTTTTGGAAGCATTTAAAAAAAATCTCATCTAAATCCTTTTTTCCCCTAACGTTTATTTATTCTTTACTAAAAATATGGATCAATTCTACCACCTAACACATGAACTGCTTTCAGTTTTATTTCTCTTTTCAATTCTTATCTACAGACATATCTATCTCACATAGTTGTAAACATGTTAAAAGATTTCACATGCTGCTGTCTTTATTTAATTTTATAGATGGGATTCTTATTTTAAACAATTGTTATGTTTTTAATTCAAAGAAAAAATAATTCTATGAGAGATATCTTTCCACCAAAGTATAAACCCTAAAAGTAAATACAGCTATTAAAATTAATTACACCAAATTGCTTGAGCAAGGTAAACAGCAAACCCAGGGCCAAGTGCTAAAAACTTGAGGGAGTCAATTATCAAGCTATCTAGTAAAAGCTTTCAAAAAATCAATAATTCTCCAGCCTTACTTTTACGATGACATTAGAAATAACATTTAGCTTTTTTTTATTTTAAGAACAATCTCACGGAAAGCTGGTCTATACTAATCTTTTAAACCTATTACCAACATTTTATGGATCATAATCCTAGCTAAACCAGAGTATGTATGTATTAATATATAAAAGTATATATATTATATATAAATGCACGTGTGTGTGTGTGTGTGTGTGTATATATATATATATATAGGTTCTCTCAACAACAGCACTTTCTAAAAGGGTCTCTCCCAGGCAGTAACACTATTCATTTGCTAAATATTGCCTAGCGACTTAGCCAAGCATGACTCACATTAACGCAGATGGGAGTTTCACAACCATATCCCAGGTCCATGGACTAAATGGAGTAACCCATTATTGGTTCTTCTCTTCTCATATTTATTTAACATGGATTGTAAAAAGAATCTGATCTGCTATGCCTTACCCCACTGCCAAATACCATTAGGTTTATATTTTTAGAGTTTGCTTTTCCTTTCACCCCAAGAATCATTTATCCTCACGAGTTTACAGGTAGAGGGAAATCCACACCTTAAGCCATTATCTTAAGAATACTTCTTGATCAGCCTCCTGTCGTTTCTTAATGACTTTTGTTGGCATAATTATAAGTAAATGAAATTTGATACTCAGAAAAGTTGTTACATAGGCTATAAATTTGTGCCCTAATAACAGGAAACATTGCATATTCTCACACAACGGAGGGTGGTTGTTTTACAAGGGAGCAGTCTGTCAATTTGCTTTCCTAGTATTACTATTACTCATCCAAATAATGATGCCCACTCAGGGCTGTGTAAACTATTATATAGGAGGCACTTGTTTCTAAAACTCTAACAATGTGATGGAATAAATGACAGCCTATCCAACCAAAGGAATACATCAAAACCATTGAATATGATGCCCTAGATCTCTATTTATTGCCCAGGAAAGATACTCAAGACATATGATCAATTGAAAAATAAACAAGAGGTCAATATGGCATGTGATCCAATTTTCCTTCATATGTGTATTAACATGCAGCACTGAGGAATACACACCAAAATCTTATCAGTGGTTATCTCTTGGTGGTAAGACTGCAGGGGTTACTCTCTTTTTACCTGTTCGTTGTTTTCTATAATGACAAATATAAACCTGTATGCTAAAAAGTATGGGGGAAATGTTTCAGAGAGAGAGAGAGAGAATGACTGGATGCTAGACAGAGTGACAGACCAGCTTGTCCTTCAGTTTGATATCAGACACACAGATGCTACTTCCCATAAATGATAACTTTGTTGATTTGGGTTAAGAGTCCAGAATTTAACAATCAGTCTGCAACTTCCAGGATACAGACAGTTAAACCTTAGAAAGCCAGGATATCTTTGCCATTCTTTGTCCTGTACTGCAGACTAGTTCAATTTCCTTACCCCCATGTCCTCCATTAATTGCCTTTTCAATGGATTACTAATAAGTTTTTGATGTTAAGCAAACATCAATGCTCCTATTAAAGTGAGACCAAACACTGTGACTATTTGTTTAATAACACAGTCTGAATGAAGGACGAAGTTCAATTAGCACTGGAGCTGATACAGGCTTCATTAGGAAGGAGAGGCAATTAAAAAGTGGAAGGCTGCAGGAGGCACTGATGTGCACATCATGCAGCCAGCAGAAAAGGACAAGCAGCACAGAGTTCCTTTGAAAAAACTGTAACCTGAAGACTTCAGACAGAAAGAAGGATCATTAGCACAAAATTAAGCACCCTAATAGGGTGATCCTTATTCTGTTAGCTCCAGAAGAAATATGAGGCCAAATCACATAATCTAAATAAACTGCAGGGTGTCAGGACAATTGAAAGGAACAGGAATTATCTAACAGGTAGAACTTCATTTAGCAAAGGGTTTGGTGCCTACACACTGTTCAATGGATGCTACTGAGCACTATTTGGGGAGTCAGAGAACCCACCTGTACTATTAACCAGCTGTGTGACCTTGAATAAATCACCCAACCTGTCCAGATGTCTATTTCCCTTTTTATAGAAAATTAGGGGAATAAACAAATGAGCTCTGCTAGTTCAAAAATTCCATAATTTTATGATTCTAATTGTTCATTCTTCTCATTCATAGTCTAGTTATCCAGGAGATAATGCAAATCATAAATTGCCTAATAATTAACAGTAAGCATATAATTTTCTTAAATGGAACGTGGTAGGGATAAACAAACAGGCCATATATATTTTTTAAGATACCTATGGACAGGAGTTTTACTTCATTTCTAAAACCCCAGGATTTCTCTGGTTTATTCTAATTTCAATATGTGTCCTAGAAATTTTAAACCAATACAGATAAATCATATCTAAAAAAAAAAAAACAAAAAACCTTTTTTTTTTCACAGTGTTGAGTGTTTACGACTTAGTGCCAGATATCTGGAGAGAAATAAATGCGACTGAAGTACAAAGAGGGGATCCTTTCATCTATTAAATTGTTTAATGACAACTCAGTCACACCCCAAGGTCACTCTTGAAATCACAGCCTTGTGAAGTGGCCCACGAGGATCAGACCAGCTGCCTAGTGCCTGCTTTGCCTCCAGAGCTCCCAGGAGGGAGAGAAAGCCAGCCAGCCTTCCGCAGTGGAAACAGAAGACAGGAGCACAGAAGCGTTGTGAAAAGGGACGAGAGAATATTAAAATAAAATAGGCAGGGGTGTGAGTGGGAGGACTGTGATAACAAAGGATTTGAAAAGGGAAAATAATTGCACTCAAGTGCAAAAGTAAGCACTTTCACTTCTAGAAATTTATCCTCTAGAAATATTTATTCAAATGGGTAAAGACATGTTCATTCAACACTCACTCAACAAATATAATGTGGTAGCATTTGAACAGAGACCTCAAGGAGAAATGCGGGAGTGAGTCAGGCAAATACAGGGGGGAGTGGCCCAAAGGCTTGTAGGCAGTGGGAACAACCAACGAAAATATCCTCAGAGATTGTGCTTGTCATATTTAAGAAATAGCAGATATTTTAATGTGGTTGGTGTGAAGTGAATACGGGGGAGAGTATGGCACAAGGTTAGAAAAGTAGGAGGCTCTTAGAGGGTCAGTGAGTTAGATGGAGGGTCATTGAGGATCTTTGAGCAGAGTGATTTATATTGATAGGGTTTTTAAAGATCAGTCTTGGCTGCTATTGAGAAGTAGAAAAAGCAGCTGCAAGGTGATGACAATGGTCCAGATATGAGGTAATGGACTGGACGATGGTGGGAAGACATGCTGAGAAATGGCAAATACCTGCGTATATTTGAAAACAGAATCAACATGATGTGCTGATGGATTATGCGTGGGGTGTTAGAGAAAGAGAAGCATCAAGGGCAACGTCGAGATTTGAAGCTTGAGCTGGAAGGATGAAACTGATACTTACAGAGATGGTGAAGACTAGGATACTCATTTCCCTACAGTTCCCTATTTTTCCATGATGATAATCAGTTCATGAGTAACGGAATGACTACACAAATTATGGTGCAGCAAACTAAGACAGAACCACACATCCTTTCATGGAATGACATGCACAACACATAGTTGGATCAATCACAAGTTACAGAAGACTATGTTTACCTTGATGTCATTAATATATATTTTATACCTCTCTGTATCTATAAATTCAAAATAATATACAACAAACTTTTAATAGCTATCTCTGTGGAAATCGGTAGGTGGGAAGAGGGGCTTTCATTAACAACTTATGTTTTACCATTGGTTAAGTTTTTAAAAAATTAGCATAGCTTATTATGTATTAATGTTTAGCATGAGCTATTTTTACAGTTTTTTAAAAGTTGTATTTTCATTGAGTATGCATAAAAAAACTGCATAGCCAGTGGAGGTGTATAGGATTGTAGTTAAAAACTTAGATTTTGAAGTCAGACTCTGAATTCAAATGCTGGCTCTACTGCTTGTTGGCTGTGTGACCCAGAGAAAATTGCTCTACCTCTCTGTGCCTCAGTTCATCATCTTGCAAATAGTGTCTATTTGGGAAAGATGTTTCTTTTTATAACACAAAAGGATGTGTGGGGTGCAGGTGTGTGTTTAAAGTTGGTGGGTTGAGGCTGGGCAAGGTGGCCCATGCTTGTAATCCCGGCAATCTGGGAGGCTGAGGTGGGAGAATTGCTTAAAGCCAGGAGGAGTTCAAGGCTAGCCTGAGCAACTTAACAAGACCCCATCTCTTCAAAAAAATTAAAATATTAGCTGGGTGTGGTGGCTCAGGCCTATAATCCCAGGTACTTGGGAGGCTGAGGTGGGAGGATTGCTTGAACTCAGAAGCTTGAGGTTGCAGTGAGCTATAATTGCACCACTGCACTCCAGTCTGGTGACAGAGTAAGATGCTGTCTCTAAAAAGAAAAAAAAAGTTTAGAGTTCGTGGTTTGAGATAGGAGAAAAATGGTGGTCAAGGAAGAAGGTATAATTTGATAGCTTAAAAGAACAATAGAATGAGACAAGCTTGAATTAAGAGAAAAATATCCTCATAGGAATAAAAGACATGCACAAATGAGTTCAAAATATCAGACTGGTTTTTAATTTTAAAGAGAACTAGTCTTAGGCCGGGCGCGGTGGCTCATGCCTGTAATCCTAGCACTCTGGGAGGCCGAGGCGGGTGGATCACTCGAGGTCAGGAGTTCGAGACCAGTCTGAGCAAGAGCGAGACCCCGTCTCTACTAAAAATAGAAAGAAATTATCTGGCCAACTAAAATATATATAGAAAAAGAAAAATTAGCCGGGCATGGTGGCGCATGCCTGTAGTCCCAGCTACTCGGGAGGCTGAGGCAGTAGGATCGCTTAAGCCCAGGAGTTTGAGGTTGCTGTGAGCTAGGCTGACGCCACGGCACTCACTCTAGCCAGGGCAACAAAGCAACACTCTGTCTCAAAAAAAAAAAAAAAGAGAACTAGTCTTTTTTGAAATTCATCACTATTATTATTATGGCTAATTTTTAGTACTCTTTACCATATATGCCAGAAGAGATGGTGACCCAGAGTATGAATCTACAATTTTCTCTATAAGAAGAATACTAAAATATTTTTTAGCCAACTTCAGCTATTAACTTTTACTTAGACAAAAGAGTTAGATATTTCCTTCTGAGATTTTGTTTTTTAAATTTCTTTATAGTAGTATGTTTAAAATCACATATTGTGCAAAGCATATTAATTTAATAATTCAGATATATCCTTTTTTACTACCCTCATATTCCTTGAAGTAACTTTCTTTAAATTCTTCACCTGAATCTTCATCAACATGTTATTATTGTCTCTGGACCCACATTTTGAGATGTCTAACAGTTTTCTAGAGCTCATTATAGTCACTTCCATACAAGTTGTCTGAAATCGTGCGCGATGCGATTGGTGGCAATATTACCCCATGCCTCGAGTGCCCATCAGCATTTCATTAGGGCACTTACGCTTCCTTCTCATCATCTTATAAAAGTAGAGTCCTAATCTCTACAACTGAAACACATAGAATTTCCCTTTTTAAAGGACTCTTAAAGATTTTGTTTACCATGACATGAAATACTTAAAGTCATGAGGTAAAATCTCCAGTAATATTTACCAAATATTTCTTAATTTTCTTTGCTTATTTTTTAAACCTATCATAGCAGATGATCTCTTCAAGTATCTAAAACTAATATTCACTGAGGTCATTTGGGTTTACATGTTCTTATGTACTATTTTACAGTACATCTCTCATGAGAGATTTCATAAGAACTTTTTAGTAAAAACCACTCTATATTTTGAAAATTTTGGGTAAAAGACAGCCCTTCTTATTTTGAGACACCCATCAGGCAGTATATTATGCCCCTGCTTATGTAATGTCTCTTAGAATCTTCAGAATAATTTTGTGATGTAGTTAATATTACTGTTGCCATTTTCCACATGCAAAAAACCAAGGCGGTAAGTAACTTGCCCAAGATCACAGTGCTAAAGAGTGACAGAGTGAGGACCTTACTCCAAAATCTCACCTCAGCCATTACATTCTATGGAGGTCCCAGTTAAGACTATTGGCATAACATCCATTTTGAAGAAGGAGTGAGAGAAAAGAGAAGGTTCCAGAAAAAAAGCATATATCTTTTTTATTATAAAAGATGAAGAATTCAACAGGAGAGGGAAATATTGTCAAAGCTGGTTTGTTTTTTTTTTTTTAAATCAACATAATTATAAATCTTCATGGATCAAAGGAAGAGCAATCTTTCAGAGACAAAGAGGCACGGTTATTTCAAGATATTTTTCTACAGAGGACATTACAGAGTTGAGTAAAATTTTTCTAAAAATGCAATTGTTAGAGCCTGGAAGTTTTACTTAAGAAAACATGAGAACTTAGTGGCTTCTTAAAACAAACAGGAACGTGTTAGGCAAAGGAAGTATGGTTTTTCCTATGACTAGCATGTCTACAATAGTCTCTCATCAGTGGATAGAAAACATCGTACAGAACAGTCAGCTGTGTGAGAAGAAAAGGAGAAGCTAAGCCCCATACCCTTGAACTTCCAGTCTAGGGGAATCACACATCATTCAGTGAGGGTAGAAAAGGGGCCGATCACTGACCACCCGCAGCACGCCAGACTACGTGAGGCACTTTATGGCCATCTCATTTAACCTCACAACAGCCACATGAAGTAGGAGTCTTGTTACTTCCCAAAATTATAAGCAAGGACCATGAAACACAGAGGTTAAGTAACTTTTCTAATATAAGATCAGCCTTAGGCAAAACAATTATGTGAGTGTGATGTAGTTGATCCACAATACTGTCTTCCTCACTTGCCACACAGGGCCCCAATTGGACTTATTCTGTTTTCCTTAAATTCCACCATATGAAGGATTATCCATTCAGCCAAATTGGTGTTCATTACAATTTTAATCCTCAAACTATAGCAGCATTAGAACAACCTGGGTGCTTTATTAAAACACAGCTTGCCGGGTTCCACCCCAACGTTTAATCCAGTAGGTCTGGGGTGGGTTCCAAGAATGCACCTTCCTAACAAGTTCCCCAGGGATGCTAACACTGCTAGCTTAGGGACCACTTTTTGAGAATGACTGCTCTAAACCAAAAGAACAAGTAAGGCTTCTAACTCATCTAACATTAAGAGTTTGACATTAACAAAACAGTAATCTGCAAAATTTTCCTTGTTACCTACTTAAAACTTGCAGAGATTATTGACGATTTGGAAAATTCAGCAATGGAGGGTAAGTTGCTCCCTGATAGGCTTTTGATGTTGACCTAGCTACTTAATACCTACTCAGAACATTTTAAGAAGCAACAATAGAGAGGATTGTTTGGGTAATGATTAACATTTTCCTGAAGCATTAACAGCCATCTAATTCTTCTCAAAATTCAATTTTCATAGGAGAAATCCAGGTTCTTGGGGGCCCTGTTCCAGATGAAACCCACATATTACAAACCATAGGCCTGGGGAAGAGCATACGAGAAGCCCAAGAGAGTCAACTGGCTTCGATCTTGAGGAGGCTGGACAGGGGTCCAGATCAACCTGCCTCCCGCCCTCCACCCCCTCATGGGCACTAAAGGGGGGGTGGAACATTGGGCACACGTGAGAGAAGTTTGCTTGCTTAAACCATTTAACAGGTTGAAGCAAAAAAATTCCCAAAAGTTACGTGATCTTTGCTTATAGAACCAGTGGCAAGGCTGAGGCCTGGAGTCAAAGGCTGTGATATATAGACCGGAGCGTGCTCCTAACTCCTAGTCTAGACCCTTCCGTGCAGAGAGCAGTGAATAAATGGCAGACATCACACCCTTTAGTGCCCATGAGGGGGTGGAGGGCGGGAGGCAGGTTGATCTGGACCCCTGTCCAGCCTCCTCAAGATCGAAGCCAGTTGACTCTCTTGGGCTTCTCGTATGCTCTTCCCCAGGCCTATGGTTTGTAATATGTGGGTTTCATCTGGAACAGGGCCCCCAAGAACCTGGATTTCTCCTATGAAAATTGAATTTTGAGAAGAATTAGATGGCTGTTAATGCTTCAGGAAAAACATCAAAAGCCTATCAGGGAGCAACTTACCCTCCATTGCTGAATTTTCCAAATTGTCAATAATCTCTGCAAATTGGATTGGAATTAGATTAGTTAATCTTTTATCTGCTAGCTGATCTGAACTAGAAAGAGGGCCCAAGAGCAAACCAATACTGAATTAATTTGCCCTAAAATCGGCATTTCATAAATCTAGTGATCCCTGATTTTCAATAAATGCAACCAAGCTTTATTCGGAGCATCAACTCCCCTAAAATAGTTGTGTTCCTCACTGACTCTGGCTCTGATCAGGAAGAGGAAAAGGGGAGATTATGTGTTACAGGTTAAGAAACCACTTTCCTACCCAAGTCAGCTACTCATTGACCATAAGCCTACTCTACATGCTTGTGCTGTGCTAGACCCTGAAATCCCCAAAGGACCATGAAATCATGATCTCTGCCTTCATGGAGCTAACGGTCCAGCCAACAAGCGTCTACTAATCAGCAGCAGTGGAGGGGAAATCCCTGCCTCGTTTACACACATATGGATACACAAAACACATGAAAATAAGGTGGGAAAAAAATGACAAATTAAAGTAGATGGATTAGCATCTTCACTTTAGAAAGGAGGCACCGGGTGTTTTGCCTAAGCAACATATTGAATCAAATATGCAATTTTTCCACTCTATACAGGATTCTGGGCAGCACTGATCAAATCATACCTTATATTTGCCCAAAAATCTCTCCCCTACCAAACAACTGTACTGCCTGAGTCTCTCCATTACTCATCCTCTCCTGTTGATTATGCTATTTTTCCTGACCCTTTTATAAAGACAGCTGCCCCTGGGAAGACTTATTCCTTAAGCCAGGAGTTCTCAGACTTTGATGAGTGTTAAGAATTTCCTAAAACACTTTTAAAAGTACAGATTCCTGGGTCTTTCTCTGACTATTCTGAGTCAGTTGTCTAGAATAAGATTTAGAAAACTTTATTTTTCATGAACACCTTCAGTGTTCCATTCTTCTGATGCCAGACGCCAAGCTTCACGGGCAGTATTTCAATGATTGCTCAAAATAGCCCTATTTGACAGACATAGAAGTCCAAGACAATTAAATAATGTGCCTAAACTTACACAGCAAGAAAATGGCAGAATCAGGATCCTAAAAGAGCTGCCTGATGCCCAAACTCAAGGACAACCCAAAGTTGGCAAACGGAATGCCAGAGGCAATTAAACTCAAAACGAATAAGGTTTAAGGGGAAACGAAAGGAAGGTTCGAGTTCAGAGAAGGGAAAGGCCTGCAATGAAAGCGGAAGGGGCTGAGAAACAAGATTTCACCAGCATCTCAATCTTGCCTAGGGCCAGTTCCACTCACGCTAAGACCAGCAGAAGTGTATCATCATAAACAAGGTAAAGCAATTTCTATAAATGTGTCAGGAAAAAAAAAAAAAAAACCTTGAGGTTTTACATGCAATTAATTGCAAAGACATTTCTTAATGGCAGCCTCCTTTTGCCTTCCCAAATTAATGAGTCAGAAAAGCACTGCTCTCCCTAGCATCTTTAGAAGTGGGCAAGGCCCCCTCCTGGGCTGCCATTAAAACAGAACACAGGGACCTTCTGCTAAATGCCGCAACGTCCTCCATTTTAGAAAGTCATCTCGATGCTGCAAAAACCATGCACAGATTCCTTCCTCGAATCCCTTTTGGCCCCCGAAGGAAAAGGGAAGTGGAGGAAAAGATGAAGATGTGTCATTTGGGGTAATGTGTTTTACAACACTGGAGGTAGTTAATTCATCTGAAGGATGGTTTTTTTTCTGTGAGAAAAAAATGTCATTTTTATCGACAAAAAGTTATGCAAGTAAAGAGGACAGGGGTGGGGAAAAAAATCTAAACTATTGTATGCAGAGAAATATATTCAACAAGAGCATTTTCAAATTCTCGCTGTTTTTACTGTAGGGATGGAGGGGTGCACCATATATTGGGGAGGAACTAATATTGAACTGATTTTCTTTTTATAACATCCAATCTATGAATAGACTAGATCTGGTGGGCTCCAGCTATCCCCAAATTAAACTCCAAATTAAAGGCCAGGGTGGGTGACTACCTGGAGGTTTGCTTTCTGCAGAGCGTTGCCTTTTAAATGAACCAACAAGGGCCCACCTGTGTTTGTTACATGTCCCTTGGATAATTAATGCTGGTAATAACACCTAAGTGTTAGCACACAAACCACCTGGAATGCAACTCGCGATTCTAATCACATCAGCCACGGAACTCTCCCAATGACCTTCTTCAAAACAATGACTGTCTTTGAAACCACAGAAGCCAACCTAGGAGGAAGCTGTTTCCCAGGATTGGGTTGTGACAGAGCATTTCCTAGAGCTAGAGTGGCACCAAGTGGTCAGCGATGGAATTACGCTGCCAGATTGTATTCGCATCCTCTGGCCGGTCTGCACGTGGAGCAACTCAGCCCTGTTCCCAGGCAGCCAGAGGTTGCAGCCCATCTCCTGAGAGCAGGTCAACAACGCCACCCGGGAGGAAAACAGAGCCCCAGACACCCCTGACGCCTTAAAGGTGATTCTGAAATGCACATAAGTCCTACACTTTGGTAAATTTTAAGAAGGCTGATACTTTAACAGAGAGAGAGAGAGAGAGAGAGAGAGAAAGAGGGGTAGCAATGAAGACCAACATATTCCCCATCATTGTTTATAATATTGACAAGGAATTTTCTATTTTTATCAAAATCTGTCTGTGTCATCATGCCCCACAGAAGATGGTGAGAAATATTGTCTCCACATTGCAGATTTGAAAGGAGGGTGGATTGATAAAAAAGGATAGAGAGACGCCAGTCACAGAACAGGCTGAGGGCTCTGTGACTTTCTATAGTCTCTTGTTTAACTGCTGAACCAATATTTCCTGCTGTCTGTTAGCTTTTCATGTCCCCAATCGTTTTGTTTCTCTCTCTCACAGTCTCCCCATAGACTAGTGTCACTACTACATGTTCTGATTTTTCTCTCTTTTTTTTATATATATATTTTTTTCCCTAGCTTTTTTCTTCCTGTTTTTCCCCCTAATGGCTTAGACTCAAATAACGTGGGTGGCTTCAAAGATCAGGATCAGAAAGGGTTTCTCCCTCCTGTGGCTTCATATAATTATAGACATATCATTTTCCCACAATGCTGCGGCATCGTTAATCACTTCAAATACAGAGAAAGCCAGGCAAGCTTTTCTGCGAACAGAGAGCTCAGGGTCCCATTTCAATTTGTGATTATATCAATAATCTCGAGACTGTCTTGTGTGAACCAACCCATTATTTCTAGGGAAACTAGAAGGACACTGCTAAAATCATATAGGCGTACCCTTGCTGACACAGAGAATATATGTTTGTATGATGTGAAATTCCAGGTGGCATTTGTCAACTGCTTTGTCCTGCATTGCTAAGTGGCAGAAAGGCAATTTTGTCTTCCCTGTCAGGACATTCATGTAGAGAATTGTGAGAACCTGTATCATTAAAAGCACAAATTATCTATGGATCTCTCCCACACCCAGCAGAGGCCAGTATGAATTTAAACTGCTTATAGATCAGAACAAAAACAATAATAAATTAATCCTGATGTACTTTTCTAAAATACGGTAGTGTAATTTTCAAGCTGCAGCCCCTATACCCTGAGACCACTGGCAAACCTTGTAGCAATTTCACAGATAATCTTACGGCAGATTGGAAAGATTAGAGGAAGCAAAATTTCTAAAGAAATCATTTCTTAGGGAAAAAAAAGAGCTTAACATAAATACTGTCATTTGTACTGATTATTTCTCATGAATACATCTTTAACCAGGGGATCTCCAAGCATAGAATAAATATATCATACACAGTCCCCAAACAGGAAAATACTTTGATTTTTCAAATAAAGATAATAAATAATAAAGAGTAACACAAATTCCTAAGGTCAAACAATGGAACCACACTGCAGAAGGCAATACTGAGATACAATTTGCCTTTAAAGAAAATGTTTTCATCGACTCAAGAAAATGTTTATTGAGCACCTGCTATATTCCAGGTACAATTCTCAGGCAGGAAGGACACAAGGCCTCTGCCCTCAGAGAGGTTGCATTCTAGTAGGAGAACCATGGAAATTGTGTGCATAAAAACAATAAACTAATATACTATTATGTCAGGTAAGGATAAATGCTAGGAAGCAAAATAAACCAAAGAACTACATTCTGATGAGAGGTACAGTTGTGAATAGGGTGGTTGGGAAAGGATTTTCCAAACAGGTCATACACATGTAAGAAGAGAGTCATGGGAATGTCCCCAGCAGTAACGTTCCTGGCAGATGGAGCTGTGAGCTCCAAGGTCATGAGGCAGGAACATGTTCTGTATGTTCAATAAACAGCAAGAAGGTCAGCATGGCCAGAGTGTCGTGGGCAAGGAGAGAAGGGTGACAAGTTAGCACAGGGAGGCAAGGAGGAACCAGATCATGTGGCGACCACTGGCTACAGTGAAAAACTTTGGATTCTTTTCTAAGTGTAATGGGAAGCCACTGGAGGACCAATGAGAGAAAGCTAAATGACCTTATTTATGATTTTGAAGAATTATGGCTGATGTTAAGGGAACTCACTACAGAAGGGTGAGAATAAGACCAGATAAGAAGTTATTATGGTATTCCAGGAGAGAGAGAAAGATGATTTGAATAGAGCTATATTAGTGGAGGGGGAATAGAGAAATAAATATTTCTTTAGCAGGGGTTTTTATTTCAAACTCCTATGGTAGAATTTAGTTCTTCTATACAAAAAGAGAAAAAGAAGTTAAGAGGCAGAATCATATTCAAGTTCCCTGGAGCTTATAGAAGCTGTTCCAACGTCTAGGGCACTGCATGGTCCCTTGTATTCCTACCACATCAATCCAATATGGTGCCTGGGCACCCCACGGTCTTCGTCACTTACTAATGAAAAGGGAAGGGAAAAGGAAAAAGAAAAATTTGGCTCACTGTAGTTTAGGGAGAAATTGAGTCATCTTCATTGGTTTGATGAATCAGTCATACCGAGGCAGGATTCAGATCATTGCCAATTTTATCTAATTAAACCTATAGCTGCCAAACTCATGTATGTTGAGTCATCATGTTTTCCCTACAAAAACAGCTATTACCCAACTTATCTACAGTATTTTAATACCTTGCACTTCAATTTTTCCTCTTACTGACATCACTAGGGTGGTGTTACTTTTTCAAGGGATCCTAGCTGCCTGTTTCTATAGTCATGATCCAGATGAAGAAGCCATTTCTCAAAACTGTACTTTAATCTATTAAACCATATCATGTAACGGTCACAAAGCACTTAATAAAAACTACAACTAAAAACATAAACCCTCCAGTGTCTGATACATTACCATCCACAGACGGGGAACACTTTAAGTTATAGAACATTTTGTTTTGTTTTGTTTTCAGCTATTCATTTATTCATAGTACTGTGGTTATATTAGTGCTTTGATTACTCAATTTATGAATAAAATTCCTTCATATATGCAGGTATATACCTTCCAAAGATCAATTGCCTTTTAGAAGCATCTTGGGCTTTGAAGAAAACACAGCTCCATTCATTCATTCAGCCAACCACCCATTTATTGAACAAATAGTTACGAAGTCTCCTGTTTCTTCAAAGTCCTATGTGCAAGGCCTTCTGTACTGAGAATTTTGTGTTGAACAAGACAGTAATATTCCCTAGAGCTTACTGCAACAAAAAAATTTTGAAGGGCTATTGGATTCATTCAATCATATCACACATATTTTTAAAGCACCTATTAGGTATGAAATACTGTGCTCCAAGCTGGGGATATAATCGTGAGCAAAATAAACAGAATCCCTGCATATTTAATGCCCCATACTCTAGTGAAAGAGTCCCAAGTGAATATCTATTCAAAAAAATACACATACAAGTAATTAATATGAGGTTTTCCTTACGACATACAACAGAAAAGATAAGTGTTATAAAAATATGAGGGAAAGAATAATTAATTCCAACTTGGATAGTGAGATTTGAGGAAAGTGCTAGAGGAGGAGTAGGATTTCAAGGGAAGATCTAGGGAAGAGACTTGAAAGGTTTGAGAACAATGAAAGTCCATGATCAGATGTCCATTTTAGGATTTAACTCTAGTAGCAGCCAAGAGGAAGTATCAAAGGGAAAAAAGACTGAAGACACCCAACAGCTGGGGATGCCTTGGATTGCATTTAGGGGAGCGGGAGATTAATCAATCATCAGGGAATCAAGTGCCTGTCCCTCAACTTCCCAGAGTCTAGGTGTTTATCCAGTTCCTTCAATTTTGGCAAGGGAAAAGAACAAAGGTCACTATAAACAAATCATCCTTGACATTTCCTCGTGGTTAGAATTAACTGCCATGGGGTAATAGCATCAAGACTTAAGCTTATAACAAATATTACTTTCAAATCAGTTATGCAAATACAGCTTTAGGAAGCCTAATATATGTAGATATATGACTAGTTCCTTAAAGGTGATGATTTTTTTTTTTAAACTTCACTAAATTCTACGAGGAATTTATAATAGAAAATAAAAATAAGAGAAAATCGAACAATGGACCTTTCAGGTTTTTTTATAAACAAAGTTATGCAGCTTGTTCTACTAGAAATAATAATGTAAACCCACTGATTTCTTTTCTCACATAGCACATTTTACTGAGCTTTCGCATATATCAGAAGGCAAAGGCAGCCAGCAATCTGGAGCACTGGCACATAGTAGATTTCATCTTATTTTGCATATATAGGGCCTCATGCTGTGGAATTAACAACTTTTAGATTGTTCTAGTGCAACCATTGAGCTGTTGCATTTGGATATGATGTATATTTTTTAATTTAAATAAAATGCATTTAATATCGATTTTTTATCCATATTCAGTATGCCATCCAAACTACGAAATACACTGATGATAAAAAAAAAAAAAAAAGTCCCTTCTGGAGCTTTAAAAAATCTTCTGTGGTGCTATATGATGTTTCATTTATACTTAGTGCAAATTTGCCACTCCAGAATTCAATAGCCTTCTCTAGTCCAATCAATAATTATTGATAGTTTATAATAGAAAAAGTTATTCTCCAGATATTACACAATGTGCTCTTTGAGATTCAATAAAGATATAGAATTAATTTATTAGAAACGTGGATATTGAATTAGCAAAGCACTGGTGTACAACCAAAATAACAAATTTTATAAGGAGATATAATGTACTTCTTGTTAGTCAACACATTAAGCATAATCAAAGGTGAATATGTTCAAGAGAGCCTTTCTCTGGATAGTAAAACCATGGGTGGCAATTCCCTGGAAACGCTTTAAGGACCTACTGCAGTGGAAAGAAGTTTTCAAAACAACTCCTCAATGACATGGGGAAAACAACTTAAGAATGTATTAGGAATTAACAAAATATGTTCATAATTAGTGTTTATGAAATTTTACATAATCTCATCCAGATTACAGATGAGAAAACTAGAAGACAGACATATGCACAGCAATACCATGTCCTATAGGTTATTGGTAGTTTTCTTTGCTCAAGGTGGTGATATTCTATGCAATAACTGAAAGAGGAAAGATAAGTGATTTAGCAGTTAGGTTGGGATCAGCTCTATTTTTTTGCATAAGTGATTAAAAAAAATTCAGACTTTCAATGTAGCAAAAGTACAAGAAGTCGTGCACACAACCTTTTTTTTAATTTTAGAATATTATGGGGGTACAAACATTTTGGTTACATGAATTACTTATGTACAGTTTGAGTCAAAGTTGTAAGTGTGTCCATCTCCCAGATAGTGTGCATTGTACCCATTAGGCACACACTCTTATTTATAACTATAACTTCTTTCTGAGTTTTATGTGAGCTCAAGTGAAAACTATTAGTAAAATGCAGAAAAGTCACAATATAGGACTGAGAAAAAACAACCACTTACTTTAAAATAAATCTCACAAAAAAATTGTAATTTTCTGATAGATCTTCTCCTGTCACCTTCAAAGACGGTCAGTAAAAGTTTTATTTTCATCATTTTTAAGTAGAAAATCCTTAATCATTTTCAAAAGCATTTACATTTGAGGTACCCATCTGTTGCATTTTTTAGAGGCTCCAAACACCCCCATAGAGAGAAACCTTGGTTTTGAACTTCAGTGATTAAACAGTGGTCTTCTTTGTACAATATGCTTATACTGCTGTTAGATAGCAAGTATTTTAATGCCAACCTTTAGTCAAGAGCCTCTTGTCCTACAAGGCACTCATTATTCAAGAAAAAATATCATCTACATTTAAAAAATGAAAGGAGAGAATCTATGCTCACGCAAGTGTTTTATGTTGCTTTTTTTAAATCTCCAATTCAGAGGCTTTGCAATCACCAGAATTGTGAACTTTTTTCCTCTCTGAAATAATAAAGAGACCACTTAATTATCATCTCATGGTCATTTTGTTTGCTACGTGCAGATTGCAAAATCCAGTAACAACTCTAATGAAAAGCATTTCTTCATGGCCACAACCCCTTTATACCTATACTATAGCTCTCAGAAGATGATTATATGGTGGCTGCAAGAAGGTCACCACACAAGGCCAAAGTCACAATCCAGGCACCTGAATTCCTCCCAAGCACCTTGCTAACACATTGCAGAATGAATGGCTCTGAAGGATACAGTGGCTTATAAAAGAGACCATTTTTAAACATCCATTAATGCTTTGAAAAGACTATTTTAAACAAACATAACAATACAGTGAGGTTAACATAATAAACTGACTTTGTAAAATGTTAACCAGCTTGTAGTTTGAATTGAGAATAATGGCAAAAGGAGATGAAACTAATATTTTACAGTAATTTTCACCAAAGTAAATGAAACAATGCTTAGATAGGAGAACCTAGGAAGAATGCAGAATTCTACCCCATCAATTTGCTATAAACGACAGCATATGTTGTGTTTTATTTTGAATTCTCTAATAAATGAATGTTTATCCTGGGATCAATGGCTCTGGGTGAATGGCAGATTGCAGCAGCAATTGCTTTCTTACCAAGAGAATTATCTTAAATCAGATCTCCTTTGTTTGATGCAACCTAAATTGCAGGGGGAATATTTAAACATCTAAGGAGCAAGTCCATAGATAAGCTAACATATGGCTCCAAGATGCATTTAGCAGAACTAATTGTCTCTATTATTCTTTTATTCAAGAAGCTACAGATAGAATGTAGAAGTCCAATAGCAAAATACTCTATCATTATACGTTAGCTGATAAGAAAGAGCAGACCACCAAAATAGCATATTTACTTCAAGTGATACGGGAGGGCTGGGGCAAATGAGACAATTATGTCTATGGTCAGTCCAGCTAAATAACTGAATTAAGAATAAAAACTCCTTCCCTGTGCTGTGTTATATTTCTGTGAGGCTAAGCAAATCGTAGGAGCTCTCTCTTCCGTATAATACCTGTGGTCACAAAGGTACTCGGCACACCACGGACCCAGAAGGCTATTTTGTAAGTGACCACATCCCCATGGCCCTGCTGAAAGTAGTGGAAAAAATAACCACAGTTGAGAGCTCAGGCCCTCGTAATCCTACGTCTGCCACTCACTGGATGTATAATCCCAGACAAAGTACTAAAATTTTCTTTTTATTTTTTTAAATAAATTTGATGGTGTATTGAGGTTTACAACATGATGTTATGGGATACTTGTAGATAGTAAAACAGTTACAATAGTGAAGCAGATTAACATATCTGTCATCACCTACTGTTACTTTTTTTGTGTGACAAGAGCTGCAAAAATCTACTTATTTAAAAAAAATCCCTGGTAAAATACAATTTCATTGACTTTAGTCCTTGTGTTGTATATTAGATCTCTAGACTTGTGCATCCTACATATCTATAGCCTATATATCTGCTATTTTGAATCCTTTGACCTACATCTCCTGTCTAAATTGGTTTTTGAATCCTTTGACCTACATCTGCTTTTCCTAATTGCTTAGCTAGGGAATGATAAATATGGAAAGTATCAGAAAGCTGTCTGGCCGCCATATTCTGTGCTCTCACACACGGCTCAGCTCACTCCAGCGTGGCTTCTCACCGCCCTACTCCACTGAAACAGTCTCCTTGAATTCACCCTTGTCACTAAAGCCCAAGGGCTCTTTTCACAGACTCTATTGTTCTAACATGATGCCTCAGCATCTAATGATGGAGGGCCATTCCCCGCCTCTTGAAACACCTTTCTGTACAGAGAAAGGCAGACACATTTACAAAAGAGAAACTACTGTGGTCTGAGACATAGTAGCTGCCTGAGTTTCTTTTAGCTCTTGGAACCCGGTTTTTGGTCTCCCTGACTTTGGGACTTTGGGTTCTGTGACGTTGTCATGAATCCCTGCTGTGAATTTCCCTTCGGGGCACCTTAAAAGATTAGAGACTCTATGCAAATAAAAGGCAGCACCACCTTAAAATCAATTTAAGTCTTTCTCCTTAATATCCTGCATTAGGTAACCTCCCTACCTTGATTTCTTAAACTTTGGCATCAGACAAGCACACAACACAGGCTTTTACTAGGCCCTGAGAGGCAGTGACATGAAACGTGAAAGTCTATGGTGCAATGTCATCCATTTTTAAGCCCCTTCACCAATTAGTGGTGTCCCTGGAGGTTTCTTCCAGCTCAGGTGTTGGAAAGGTTTCCTTGAATTTAGAGGGAGCTAACTTAGGACGGCCCCAGGCCTGAGATATTTCTTTACCCCTTAAGAGACTTATTTAAAACAAATAGTCAAGGCTTTGTCTCTTTGCCATAGCCTTCCCTGTGATGAGCTGAGGTCAGGACAAATAGCTCGTGTCTCTGACACACAGCTAAGGATGAAATGGCTCCTTTGAGGAATCACTAAATCACACTATCCTCCTGGCAAAGGACAAATGGAGTTTGCCATTTGCCACCAGCTCAAACAGGTATCAACAAGACTTGGAATCAAGCCCTTTATGTTTCTGCTTTGCTTGAGGCCTAGCAGCCCCCGTGAAGAGGTCACTCCATCTCGCCCACACCCTGGCAGCACCTAGGTGGAGAGATTCAGCGCTGTATTACTGTAAATGCTCCGTGACTGTCAATGCTGCACTTGCTAAGACAAAGACTGACAAATTACACTCCTTACATTAATTTTCAAGTACGTTTTTAAAGCGCATGCCTCTGATGAAGTATTTTGAATAGTGCTGGGGATGTCAAGGAGACATTTAAAATATCTCACTCATAATTTTTGAAAATCTTCCTCATTCCGAGTTGTCACAGCTTGACAGCTTAACTCTGTTTTGAGTATATTCTTTTACAATGTACTACAAACTGATTGAAGAGCTGACAAATCTGACTTAACCCAAACAAGAATCTTTAAATATAGCTGATTAAAAAGAATGTTTAATGAAAATGCACATACAGAGACATTACATCTAGCATCCTATTTTTTAAAGCTAAATTACACAATTAAAATCTTTACTGAAAATACACCTCTACACCCCCACTAAAAAAAAAAATCACTATTGAAACACAATGCTGAAGTTAATAGATATCACTGTGATTAAATACGCAATTATCTTTTTTGTCTAAAGAAAAATCCAGGATTTAATTCCTTGCATGTACCTTTTAACATAGTTTGATATAATTATTGTCCAATTTATCCATTCATTTGAATCCAATGATTGATCCTGGCTTATATAAATAACTTATAAGAAAGACAATAATACACTGAAATAAGGTTATTATAATTTTCTCTAACCCAGGCTGGAAAAACAACCTTATGATTATCAAATACGGAAACGAAAAAGAAGAAGAAAAAGCACTTGTAGCTAAATAAAGGAAGAGAAATAGATCATACAATGCAGGAGGTAACCATGAGTTTAGATCCTTAGTATGATGAGGATTCTACCCAAACATCCCTACCATCAGCAAAGCAAACTCACAAAATTCCACTGATACCAGCAAAGCAAAGGAAAGAAGCTTTTCTGAAGAAACAGCCATAAAATTATCTCCCAAAATATTTTTTGTTTTTGCTAAAAATACATTTGGTCTCCTACAGCCTTTCTTGCATTAAGACTATGTCACTAATGAGTGGAAAAAGAACAAGCCATAACATAAGGCAGAAGTTCCTACCAAAGAGTAGGATAAAGTTGAGAACCTTCTCAGCACTGGGAAGAAACAAAAGAATAAAAGAAAGGAAGAGCAGGAATGGAAGCATTTCAGCAACCTACCACCTCCAGGGGAGAAGAAGGCACAGAAACATCAGATAGTTTTGCAGGAATCTGAGACCATTGTGGGTGGGTACCCCATTTCCCTGAGTGTAGCTGAGGAGGCCAGGAGCATCTCAGAGAAGCCCAAGTGCTCAGCAGGGCACCACATCCCACATGGCGTGAAAGTGATAGAGCAACATCGTGCCCTCCGGGCCTGGCAGCTGTTTAAACCAGGTACTTTGTGAGGATTTCAGAGCCTCCTTCCCTCTGAGCCTGCCAGGGAACAGCTTTGATCACATGGCTGAGACTTCTTCTTCAGCTTGCTTCTCTAGTGGCTGGCTCGACACATGGATGCCCACCATTGGAAGCTCTTTGCCCTCCTCCAGAAACTTACGTAGGACAGGGACAAGTCTAACCTTCATGCGGCCCACATTTTGCCTATAGAAAATGTGCATTATCTGCTTGGGCATTAGTGGACATGTAATTATTTTCTAAATGCAGTTTTCTAGCAACTCTCCTGCCTTTAGTCAGGTATCTTAAGTCCTCTGAGAAAAATGAGGCTCCACAGTGCACAGTGGCAACAGCCGAATGCCCTCCTAGTGGTCCCAAGGAAGGCCCTAACTCTTAACTAGGCTTAAAGCGAGAGCAGACAATTCCTTGCTCCACCTGCTCAGAGGACTAGGGAGAAATCGGACTGCTACTCTGCAGTGGAGGTAAGGAAGAACACGTCTGGAATGCAGAGATCTCTTAGGACATCTGTTAGTATTACCACACCCTGTATTATGTCAATGAAAAACTAAAACAACCCAATGCAGGCAGGACTAGTAGGCAGACCTTTCAGAAATTAAGATTTGGGATACCCCACGAGATAATGAACTATAACTAGTTGAGGTGCTTGGTGAGGGCAAAGAGAATATAAATTGGGTAGTCAGCCGGGCATGGTGGCTCATGCCTATAATCCTAGCACTCTGGGAGGCCGAGGCAGGAGAATTGCTTGAGATCAGGAGTTCAAGATGAGCCTGAACAAGAGCGAGATCCCATCTCTACCAAAAATAGAAAAAAAATTAGCTGGGAATGGTGGCACACGCCTGTAGTTCCAGCTACATGGGAGGCTGAGGCAGGAGAATCACTTGAGCCCAGGAGTTTGAGGTTGCTGTGAGCTACGATGATGCCACTGTGCTCTAGCCTGGGCAACACAGCGAGACTCTGTCCCAAAAACAAATAAATAAATAAATAAAATGAATAATAGAAGAAGGTAATTAGAAATACCAGCTATGCCCACATGATCGGTTACAAAAACAAGGACTGTAATTTTCATAACGTCATGAGTATTTGTTCCTTATTTTGTTCTGAATATGTATGTATCTTCTCTTATCCCCTGATCATGTAACAAAGATATATTGACTTTATATCATAGAATTTAAGTATTGCTAACTTTATATCATAGTATTTAAGTTATGGATTATTAGGAAGAATAAACATCATCCAGGGACTTTGTATCCTCTTATGAGGAAAGAATTTGTGCATTTTGGCTGTTCACAGGACGGTTGCATCATGTTAGGTGGAAGTATGGTCTTGTTCTTATCTCTGGAAATTAAATACGATTTAAGGAGCTGCATATGGCTGCCAATTTGACAAAAGAACTTGTGATGGTTAATTTTATGTGTCAACTTGGCTGGGCCATGGTGCCCAGATATTTGATCAAACATTCTTCTGAATATTTCTATAAGGTGGTTTTTTGAATGAGATTTACATTTAAATTAGTAGGCCTTGAGTAAAACAGACTGCCCTCCAGAATGTGGGTGGGCCTCATCCCATCAGTTGAAGGTCTGAATAGAACAAAAGGTCGACTTCCTCCAAGCAAGAGGAAATTCCCCAGCAGATGGCCCACTGCAACACTGGCTCTTCCTGGTTTTCCGATAGACTGATTTTGGAATTGAACTGCAACTCTTTCCTTCTGGCCTCCCCCATCAGATTTTTAACTCACTCCACAATCCACAATCACATGAGCCAATTCCTTAAAATAAATCCCGTCACATACATACACACGCTATTGGTTCTGTTTTTCTGGAGAACCCTAACTAATCACAGGTTTAACATAACGTTCTCTAAAGAAAGTCTCCTCACCAAATCCTCCCCTCTCGGTATTCTGATCCCTTTCCACCATGCTGATTTGACCAAAGGGTTCCTCTCCCATAAATAGGCTGCATTTTACTCTGGTGTTTTACCTGGTGAAGGAGCACCTGTTACATTGTTTTACCTGTGAAAATTTTTACTGCAACATCCTGTTATAGGCGCTAATAGGAACAGGGGATAGGAGACAACCAGTGCTCAGACTAAGGAGACTTCAGAGAGCTTCCAAAGACCTCACCACCAGAGACAAAGAAAGGACCTGCAGCAACCTGTGGCAGGTGCCAGGAACCAAACCCACAAGCCACACACTGTAGGAGTCAGCCCAGAACCAAACATCCTTGAAAGAGAGTGTAAACTCTGAATTGACTGTATTTGTATCTACAAGAGATGATTTTAAACTAGAGTTGAAACATAACTGGAAAGTTTTACTTTTTTTCTTCCACAAGAGGGAATAAGAAGGAGAAAAACATGAGAGCAATATGAAATTAGTTTTAGAAAACAAAGAAAGCCACATAATTATTCACATCTAAGTCATGGTAAGAATTTTGGCTCTTCTGATATTTCGTCGAGAGAATTTTGAGTAACTGTAGGATAACAGATATTTCTTGGCCATAATAAAGCAACCACAATGTAAGTAAAGCATGAGTATATTGTGGATTCATCCAGACTGTGGGAAAACATGGGCTACAAAGAGACAATCAGCACCCAGAGGTAAGGCAGAGCCAAAAGGAATAAGAGCTACAAATTGATCCAGACTGGGACACTCCCATTAGCTTCTCTGGGATTATCCAGAAATGTTTAAATCCTTGGAAAGGACAAATTGTAAGGAAATGCCAAAACTATAATGTAGTCATAACTATTTTTATTATAGTGAGTGTGTATATGTAATATGCATAAATATACATACTTATAAAATATTCATTGTATATTCCTGAAATAAGAGATAGAGGTCATAAAATTCATCTCTTTCCAGATATTAATAGTCCCAAGCAGCGATGGACATTGGAAGTTGACATTTTGAACAGTTTTATCTTTTAAGCAACCAAGACTAACAGCATAGTACAGTAGTTAAAAGCACATATTTTGAAGGTTTCACATCACAACCCTTTCATTTATTATTAGTGTGACATTAGGAAAATTATGTAACCTCTCTGTGTCCCATTTCCTAATGTGCAAAATGGGAATAATAGTACTTATTCCATAGGGGTGTTATAAGGATTAATGAAGAAACTTAATGTCTATCAAGCTTATAAAATAATGCCTGACACATGGTGAGCTCTACATAAAGATTTTTAAAATAAAACTAGCATGGTAATACACATTAAAATCATGATAATAAACTGTGTAAATGGTTTATTTGTTTTATTTGACAATATGTATAGTTTGGATGAGATGTGTATGTACCCCACACACATACGTAAACTTAACAAGTTTGGTAAACTATACCTTTCATTCATTTTTGTTCTTCTAAATCTACCATTTTTATTTTCTTTCTTCTGTTCAGAAGTGGGAGACCCAATTGCAATTATTATTTTAAAGTTACTTAAATCAAGTAAGCCAATCTAAGAACCAATAAAAATGAGGTTTTAGTACATTATTAGAAGTTTGGGGATGGCACTATAACAAAAAAAAAAAAAAAAAAAAAAAAAGACCATGGAGATATTAAATTGGTATTTAAAAAGAAATGAAGGGAACTGGGTACTGATTTTTCCAGCATAAAAATGGAACTAAGGAATAGCAGCATTTGATAGAGAAAATATAAAAATACAGTAGAGCTTTGAAATTCAAACAGCCATCACTTTCATTACCCATCAAATAGGGTTTTCCTGTTTGGCTAAAACCTAGAGTATTTGTAAAGGTAAATTTCAAAAATTCTAGGTTTATAATCAACCAACGTTTAGGCTAATCTTCTTCTATCTACTATAATCAATGAAAATTGATAAATTGAAATGATTTGCCTGATGAACTTTAAGATTTTTATTATAATTAAAAATTGATCTCATTAGTTTCAATATATTGTTTTTAATGGCAGGAGAGTGAACTCAAACATGAAAGATTTTCAAAGTTGGAAAAAAAGGAAGAGGATGCTAACCAAAATAAAAAAACTTATTATCTATAGTAGCCCATTCTTCTAGCATTCGAGTTTATCCAAGTTCTATTACAAAATCCTGATTTTATTTTTGATATATTATTTACCACACCTTCAGTTCTGATTTTTTATGCTGGAAAATTCATTAGAAATGCATATAATTTGACAATGTGATTATTAACAAGGAAGAAATATTTCTGCAACTGTTAACATAAAAAATAACCACTCAAAGACATGCTCATAATAAAAATTCCAAAAAAAAATCAGCAGCTTAGATCTTTTTTGTGAGGAAAGCATATGGTTTGCTACACAAACAAATCCAGAACTGAGAAATAAGGAGATAAATCTGATATAATGGCCACCCACTAAAAGCATTTAACATACGGTAGACTAGGTTATATGTGAACAGATTACACTGCACACCTGGCTGTAGGGAGCTGGAGTTCACGGTCATTACCACTTGTAAACTTTGGGGTTTCTCACAGTTATTTACACAAATAGTTCCTCACATCATTAAATCCTTATCAGAACCACCACTCTCTGCCTCTGGCCACACAAAATGCTAAAGAAAGAAATGGGAGTTTAGAGCTTCATCTTCGGGAAACAGAGGTTACAATTTTCCTTCTTGGAGACTTCTGGATAGAGGCCGAGAATCTCCTGAACATTTGTCTTCAGTTTCTCTCATTTGTCCTTTGTCCAGAAAGGTTATTGTATCCTCAGGGGAAGCATCATGCCAAGCCTCTGCTATGAGACATATCCATATAAGTTCTCTATTATAATCAAAGTACAGGCAGCTTTGATCATAAATGCTCAGAGAATATTCTCCCATCTGTTTCTACCTTAAATCTCAAAAAGGTTTTCTCATATCTAGATAATAACTCCATCATTGCTCTCTCCTTGTAGTATATTTTTGGGCCTGGCCAAAGGACAGCTTTGATAAGAAAGGTAAGTAGTATTTTCTCATTTTTCTCTTCAGATTATATGATACCAAAAAAATCAGAGATTAAAATGGGACAAAATAGCCTAAATACAAAGATGAGACTCTGAAATCTCTGTTTGATTTTGTAGAAAATGCTTAATCTCATTTCCCCCTCTGTCAAATTGGGTAACAATAATACCAACTTCTGAGGTTGTGCTTTAAATTAAATGAGATCTGATACTTCTTGAGGGTCTACTCTGCACAGATCCTGTTGTCAACACTGAGGATGACGCCATAAAGAAGACCACCAAAATCATCACTGAGCTCGCATTCTAACTGGGGAAACAAACTGATATGTACTTTATATCTAGGAGTACAGGAAGCCGTGCAGAGAGAGGGAACTGGGTGGAAGGCCAGAGAGAAACCCTGAGTGCTACAGAGGATGAGAAGAACCAAGAAAGGCCTCTCTTGGGACATTAATTTGAGTGGAGACCTATTAAAGCAATGGAGCAAGCATGTACATATCTGGAAGAAGAGAATTCTAGACTCAGAGAATGGAAAGTGGGTGAGATGGCAATATGCTTGGGGCCTTCAAGGTATGATGAGGAGGTCATTGTGGCTGATTTGGGAGTAACAGAGAAAAAAGAGAGCTGAGAAGTAAGAGGAAAGGAGTGAAGGCAGATCATGGAAAGCGTGGCACAGACTATTCAAAGAGGTAGTTGTTATTAACACATTTCATCCCTATATTGAAGTAGGTTGAGATTAGATGGTTTCCCTTAATACTGTCAACATGTCCTCTTTCCGAAAAAACACTTGTTGAACAGGTTATGACCCCATCACTCTCCCACAATGCTGTCAGTGCAGTATTTGGGTTCTCATTGACCTTGGGCTTTCAGTAAATGGCAATTGCTTTTCCTCTATCCAAGATTTTGTTCATCCTAATGAAGATGCATCGTTGGCACTTGCTTCCTGCATGACTGGGAGAGCAGTAGAACCAAAAGGCCCCATCCAGATGGAGGAGCTCAGCAGAACATCTGCCTTGCCTGTCTGTCACCTCCCTACCTCCTGCTGCTAGGCTATCTGCCAGCCATTGCAGCAGCTCCTGACTGATCACCTGCACCGTTATTCCCAACAGCATCATGCCATCTTTCTTAAAATTGCAGAAAGAGCCTGTTGAAAATCTTAGTCCCCTAAAGAAATGAAATGCACTATTATTTGATCTCCAAAATAGAATCTATTAAACCGTAGCCATGCCTGCAAACTTCATATAGCTGGTATCAAGCAGCTAATATATTGCATTGATTATCTGGATGACATATACTGGTTCATATGACACTGAAGAAAGGAGACAGCTCTAGACAACATATTCATTCCTCTCCATCTACCACTACTCTAGACCAAATCACCCTCACCTCTTGCCTGGATAATTATCAGAGCCTCCAAACTACCTTAGCACAACTATCCCTTGCCTGATTATTACTAATACTAAGTAGCCTAACTGGTCTGTTTCCACTCCAGCTTCTCTTCCCCAAATTGATTTTCCACATTTGGACATGTGGAGTGACATTTTTGAAAACAATTCTGAGTTTTGTATAAAATCTTTCTATAGTTTTGCAAAACTGTTAGAGATTATCCATTAGAGACATATCAAGATTCCTACTGGCACCCTTAAGGCAATGCATGATCTAGGCGTTGCCTACCTCTCAGCTAACAACACTCTCTCACTTGCTCCCTGTATTGGAGTCCTCTTGGCCATTTTTCTCTTCCCCCAACATGTTATGGTCCTTTCCATGTTAGGGCTTATTTTTAATACTGTTGCCTCTTACTAGAAATTCTTCCCAATCTCACCTCACTTTACCTACTAAGCTATGACCCTTCAGATCCCAACTCAAACATCACTTTTTGGCGGGTACCTGCCCTACACTCCTAAGACTATTCCACCACCCTCTAGTTCACTCTATTGTTCCCTCTACTCTAATTTTGAAGTTCTTATAGTTTGTAATTACATGTCACTGTGATCATTTTAAATGCCTACCTCCCTCCACTAGGCTATATTCCCCAGGAAGTCAAAGATTGCGTTTGCTTTTCTCACTGCTTGAATCCCAGTGCTCTGTGGCTCCAAAGCTGGTACTTATTCCACCGCTTTTTGAACATGTTTGTCAAAGAATAAATGACCATTTACATCTAAAAGGCTCTCAATATAAAGACTTCTCTTAAAATCTATGCCACTTGATTCATTTTATATAAGAGAAATAACAACATCCATATTTTTAAACATGAATTTAAGCTGAGAACTGAACTAAGAGCTGAGGCATCCATAATACATGCTTTGAGTAACACTTTGCAAAACCAAAGACTTTTTTCTATCTTTTTCTTCTCATTTAAGTTATATCCAAAAACCTCAGTTTTGAACATAAGGAGCAAAATATTGTAAAAAATGAAACTGGCTAACATTCTGCTGCTGTGACCTTACCTAATGTGTTCAGTGAAAACGAACATTTACTTGCTTACTTCTAATAGGTCCTACCTGTATTCCTCAGTTCCAATTCCATATTTTAACTGAAGTAAAAAACAAAGATTTATTGCAACATCATTTCTTCCTTCCAAAAACAAACTGTCTCATGAATGTATTTGATACACACTAGCTTAAAATTCTGAGCTTAAAAAAACCATTATTTCATCCTTGAAGAAAAGAAGAATATCTCTAATCTAGCTCAATTATAAATTCCCATGAAAAATAACAAGAAAGAAGAGAAAGACGAGAAATATAGAAATATAAAGCAATATTGATAATGAAGAATAATTAGACATAAGCCTTTGAACATGGGATTCTCTGCAAAAATTGTGTTATTCTTATGTAGAGGCAGGCAAACATAAGAGCATTTATAACTACCCCTACAACCAACCATCAAATTAATATGGATTTAAAGCACATAAATTGATAAATATTTGATATTCGACAACACAATATCAAAATTCTTTCAAATGGTAGACAATAACCTTATTTCTTTCATAACAGGCAACAAATATTTATTGATCATCTATTATATGCCAGGCACTAGGATCAATCATTTAAAAAGGCCCAAGATCTCTACCTCCATAAAATTTAGATTTAATAGGTAAACATATCAATAAGCAATGAATATAATCAATATATTACATAATTTATTAGAAGATGATAAATGCTACAAAAAAGAAAATGGAGAGAGGCATTGTGAGTACAGGAATGGGCAACTGTAAGTTATACAGAGTGGACACTGTAGGCTTCATGAGGGAGGTGATATTGAAGCAAAGTTGGAAAGAGGTGAGAGAGCTAGCGAGCTATGTGACTATGTGGGGAAAGTGCATTTTAGGTAGAGGTCAAGGCTGTATCTATTTATTTTAGAAACAGCAAAGATCAGTGTGTGGCTGATGTAAAGCAAGTAAGTCAAGGAAATATAGGAAAGGAATTCAGGGAAGTACTAAAGGGCCATTCCATATATTTGCGTTTCCCTGTTGACTAAGGGTGTTGAACATCTTCTCTTGTGCTATTTGTATATACTCTTTGCAGAAGCATCTGTCCAAGTCTTTGCCAATTTTGTAATTAGTTTGTTTCCTTATCATTGAGTTTTGAGAGTTCTTTATATATTTTGGTTTAACCCTAGTTCACGAAGATTTTCTTCTAAAAGATTTGTAATTTTACAGTTAGATTTGTAATTTATTCTGAATGAATTCTATATAAGATATGAGAATAACATTGTTTCCTGTTTTGCCAATGGATATCCAATAGTACCAACACTATTTATTGAAATAACTATATCTCCATTGAATTGCATATGTACTTTTTTAAAAATCAAATGGCACCCATACAATGGAATATTATCTAACAATAGAAAGAAATGAGCTACTGAGCCATGAAAAAAGACATGGATGAATTTTAAATGCATATTTCTAAGTAAAAGAAGCCAGTCTAAAAAGACTGCATCAGTCTGATTCCAACCATAAGACATCATGGAAAAGGCAACACTACAGAGACAGTAAAAATATCAGTGGTTATGAGGGGTTCAGCAGGGAGAGACTGACTAGTTAAAAGCATAGGGGATTTTTTAGGGTGGTGAAACTATTCTGTATAATATATAACTGTCAATACAGAACACTATGCATTTATCAAAACCCACTGAACTTTATAGCATTTTGCAGGGGAGTTAATACATACAAGTTTTATTTGGTAAGTCATAGGATTCCAGAATGGCATTCAGAATGTGACAAAGCAGTCTAACTGTATTATATAAAACAACCTCACTAGGGGGGTGGGGAGAAAACTGTGCTGACTTAAGGTAGCTTTGGAAATGAGTGGAGGCTATAAAATTAGGGTAGAAGAAATGGTATTTGAGCACTGTACTCTAGTCGATAAAATTGTTTCCCATGTGAGTATTGGTTTACATACAGGTCAGCTATACGTGTATACTGGAATTAAACAATTAAGGAAATGAATGGTTTCTCATTGTTGAAGTGGGAATTTATGGATAAGCATAGGAAGGGGCTAGATTGATCCATTTAGTAACAAGATTAGAGTTGGAGACCTCAGTATCAACTCATGCTTAGCCTAACATAAGTATAAATGGTTATATGTGGAAATATATACAAATATATGCTCATAATGAGTTAGTATTATACATACATTTCCTTGATCCATCAGTTAAGAGGGCCTAGAAGCAATGACATCCCAGTATCAATGAGCACACCTAACGCTTAGGTCTTGCTTTCTAATACCATTCTCTGAGAAAAAGAACCAAGACGCCTTGGAGAAATGGATGATTCTAAGCCTGGAGCAGGAAATACACAAGGTAGGCCCAGAATATCTTCTATTTCCAGAAAGTAAAAAAATGCTGGGAGAAAACAATGAGATTATATGAAAGAGAAATAGGAGCCAATTAAAAGATCTCCCAGTGTCCAAAGTTGGAACAATTTGAGCAACAAAATACATTAAGTAGCATTAGATTTATAACTTGAAGTATAAAATAAATATCCATACTGATAGAAATGAATTACTTAATAAAGAAATAAATGAGAAGAGATAAATCTTACATGTAGAATTCCAAGTAATTGTTTTGCATAGTCTGTCCTCAAGGAGTGGGAGTATCACTGCCCATTCTTTCAGTGTGGACTGTGTATAGTAACTTCCCTCCAAAGAGTAAAGTGTGGAAAGGTGGGGAAATGAGTCACTTTACAGTGGAGAAAACTGACAAACACTACTACAGGCACATAATCAAAGTTAAAACCAACAGTGAGAAGCCATGTTGATATTATACTATGTGTCCTTGATATGTGATAAAATGACACTTTTTACCCTCTATGGTTTTCATCTCAGAAAACCATAACCCAGATCTAATCATGATAAAAAACATCACAAAAATCCCACTTGAGCGTCCTTCTACAAAATGCATAACCAGTACTCTTCAAAACTGTCACAGCCATCAAAATCAAAAAAAGTCTGAGAAACTGTCACAGCAAAGAGAAGTAGAAGGAGACATGACAACTATATGTAACGTATCCTGGATGGAATTGTAGAACAAAAAAAGAACTTTAGGTAAAAGCTCAAGAAATCTGAAAAAAATATAGACCTTAGTTAATAATAATGTATTAATATTGATTCATTAATTATAATATATGCACCATGCTAATATAAGATACTAATAATAGGAAAAACTGGGTACAAGGTATAATGAGAGCTCCATTACCTTCTCAGTTTTTCTATAAATATAAAACTGTTGTCAAAAAAAAGTTTATTTTTAAAATAAATAAAATGATTCAAGTGCAAATAAAATAAGATTGTCATATTTGTATTGATCTATTTCTGGCCTCTAGTCTGTTTCATTGATCTATGAGTCTAGCCCTTTGGCAGTACCATACTGTTTTGATTACTACAGCTACATAATAAGTTTTAAAATTGGATAATTTGATTTGTCTAACTTTATTCTTCATTCTCAAAATTGTTTTGGCTATTTACTTAGCCTTTCCATATAAATTTTAGGATCAGTTTGTGTATATATACAAAGGTCCTGCTGAGATTTTTATTGGAATTATTTTAAACCTAGAGATCAATCTGGGGAAACAAATCAAATCTTTACTTTGAGTCTATCTATGAATACTGTATGTCTCTCCATTTACTTAAGTTGTCTTAGACTTCTTTCAGCAGCATTTGTACTTTCAGCATACAGTTTCTGAAGAAATATTATTAGATTTTTCCTAGGTATCTCACTTTGGGAGATATTTTAATGGTATTGTTTTATATATATATATATATATACACACACACAAACACATATATATATTTGGTTTCCAATTACACATTGCAAGAATTGAGAAACGTGATTGATTTTTGTGTGTTAATCTAGTATTCTGTTATCTTGCAAAACAACTAGTTCTGGGAAGTTTTTTTTGAGTTGTTGTTGTTATTTGTAAATACCTTGGCATTTGGATTTTCTATGTAGACAATCACATTGTTTGCAAATAGGGATAGTTTTGTTTCTTCTTTTTCAACCTGTGTCTTTTATTTCTTTTTATTGCCTCTTTATTGGACTGGCTAAGCCTTCTAGTAGAAGGTTGAATTGGGGTGGTGAGATAGGATATCTTTTCCTTGTTCCTGATCTTTAGGAGAAACTAGGGTATATCATAATAAATACAATTTGTGATATAGGGTATTTTTTTGTGGATACCTTTTATTAGGTTAAGGAAATTCTCTTCTGTTTTTAGTGTTTTGAGGGTTATTATCATGAATGGATGTTGAATTTTGGAAAAGCAAATCTTTTTCTTGAATCACTGATATGATCATGTGGGTTTTCTTCTTTTAAGTGTTAATTCAGTGGACTAACTTGATTTATTTTTAGATATCAAGCCAGTCTTACATTCCTAGGATAAAACACACTTGGTCATATTGTATTATTCATTCTTCACATTGTAGATTCAATTTGCTAATATTTTATGGAGGATTTTTGCATTGATGTTCATGATGGATATTGTTTTGTAGTTTTCTTTTCTTGTAATATCTTTGTTTGGTTCTTAAATCAGAATAATACTAGCTTCATGAATGAGTTGGAAAGTATTCCTTCCTCTTATTTTCTAGATGAAATTATGTATAATTTGTGTCAATTCTTCTTTAAATGTTTGCAAGCATTCACCAGTGAAACTACCTGGGCCTATAGATTTCTTTGACAGGATGTTTTTAACTATAAATTCAATTTTTTAAAAATAAGAGACCTATTCCAGTTACCTATTTCATTTTCAGTAAGTTTTGGTAATTTGTGTTTTTTAGGGAATTAGTACATTTTATCTATTACTAGATTTATGTACAGAGAGTGATTTGTAGGATTTTTTATTATCCTTTTAATGTCTGTAAGGTCTGTAATGATATCCACTTATTTATTCCTGATATTGATGTCTTTCTCTTTTCTTCCATTTTTGGTCAATTCTTATTAACTGTATCTGTGTGCTTTTGACACTTTTCAGATTTTCTACAATAAACATTTGTCATTTTATAATTAGAAAAATATAATAATAAAATTTTAAATACCATTTTAATTTTAAATTTGCTTGTTTCTACATTTAAATTGTGATAATAATGCCTACAACATGAGGTTGATATGGATTAAAAATGATAATGCATATAAAAGTACTGTGCAATTTATATTCATGTTAGCTATTATAAGATAAGCAAAGGAAGGCAATTGTGTAATTGAATTAGAAAAACATAATTGTTTTCTAACAATTAATAAATTGCAACATTTATATTGTGATTTGGAGTATTTAGGAGAGGGCTTAAAATGTAAACATGTTTCCCATAACATTTCATACGAGGTTGTCCACAATTAGATGTGGGACTATTTATTTAGAAATTTTAATCACATCTGAAAATCACTAATTACTACTAAAAATTCAGAATCTTTGTAAACAAACATAAAGAACAGTGAAAGGTGGGCAGTTATTTCATTATTTCTGAAGCATCCAATATAGTTCTTTGAACGTCAGTCATTTAAACTATAGTACAATTGTTGGATTCATATTATATTGGTCCCCAGGTAGATCACCTGTGAGCCTAAAGCATGCTGGCTTATTTGCCCTACATTTCAAATTAACCAAAACACAATTAATATAAGCCTGTCTTGAAAAGAAATAGGTCAGATTACATACTTTTAAACTTTATGTTATTATAATAGCATGCAGTTCAGAGTCAGATGAGTGGGTGGGGAAGGGGAATTATATTTTCCTCTAAAGCACTTAAGGCGGGCTGGTACAACATAAATCCAGTTACCATCTCTATCCCACAAAAATATTTGCTGAATTCCCCCCCCCCCCCGAAACCCACAAACACTTTACCTGGCATTTGGAAGATGTCATTTTAAGGAGATAGTGATCCCCTAAATACTGAGCTCTCAGAGCCCCATGAATTGCAAATAGGAATGAAACTGGGAAAATGACAAGATGAAAAGGACTCCAATTGTAGGAGAAAGAAGAGCATTAGATGAAGCCAACACATTCATCCATGATTTATGCAACACCCAAGCACTAACTCTCAAGCCAACAGCATACTTCCAGGCTATATGCAACTACCAAATTACGATAAATTAAGCTGAAGCAAAAATAAGGCCATAAAATGGACATTTTACAGTGGCTATTGACTACGATGTTCAGTTTGCATTAAATCTTCTGAAACAGTGTTACTTTGTCAACTGAATTAGTAATTGGTGTCTTCTTGGGAGGGAAATATATAAGGTTTCAAACTCCATATATATTACTCACCACAATTAAAGTCAGTCGCTGTAAGAAGCTGCTATCTATATGCATCAGACTAATTATTTTGTGCTTTTTTACTAAGATAATGGGACACTGCTGCCAGTGGGCAAATCCCCATCATACATTATATCACACTTCGTAGCAATTTTGATGAAAACTACAGGTGGAGAAAGATTATAATGGGAACATCTAATTGAAATTCATCTCCATTTTGCTTCAGATGGAAGACATGCTGCTTGCGCCCTGAAACATATTCAATTTCATTCAAATTGGATGCAGATTTTTCAGACAAAACTAAATTCAAAATATATATATATATTTCAAAGGGTCCTGGAAGAGAGAGACAGGAGTACCATAAATGTTAACCAATTGGGTTTATTAGAGCTGCTGCTTTCTAAGGTAGGAAGGGAGAACTGAACTCCAACTAAAGGTCATTATGTTTGTTATAAGATATTCCACTACCAGTTAGTAACCCCAAGCTTTCACAAAGATCATGAGCAATCTCATGTGCAATCCCTTAATAATTTTCCTAACAGTCCACAGTCAGGTCTTTTCATCAGTGTGTAGGTCTCTACTACCTCCTTCTTCCATGTCCTGCCTCTGGAACAATCTCCTAGGGAAGAAGATGGAAATCTTCCAATATATTGAGTAGGAAGCCATCTTTTTCCTGGGCCAAAAAAATTTTATACATACACACACACTCATACATACATTTGAACACATACTCATGTTCAAACATGTATGTGCATACACACTCAGATATAATATGTGTGTATGTACCTGTGTGTGCATCATAATACATCTCTCTCCATGGCTGTAAATAAAAACACATCCCTCATTGATAATAAGGTTGATAAAATGCTTAGCAAACAGCCAAATAAGTACTCATAAAATATTACCTATAATGGAAAATTTCTGAGTTATTTTTGCTAAACACTAGATAATATACTTCTTAAGAATAATTGATTCACTCAATTTTTAATTGTTAATCCATTGATTCACTCAACCAACATTTAATGAGCACCAACTACGTGCCAAGTACTAAGACAGACGCCAGAGATACAGCAGCAAACTCAACAGTCTCAGCCTTCAAGCAGCTTTCCTTCTTGTGGGTAAAAGACAAGCAGATAAACATGTCACATGGTGATATGTGCTATGAAAAAAACAATAACAGTATACAGTGAAAAAAGAGTGATGGGGTAAGGATACTATATGTACATATACATACTATATGTATATATATATGTAAGGTGATTATAGAAGGCCTCTCTTATATGGTCATATTTTAAATTTACCTTTTGTTTTGTTTATTTTTTATTGATACATAATATTTGTACATATGTATAGGGTACATGTAATATTTTGTTACATGCATAGGACATGCAATGACCAAGTGTTTCGAATATCTATCATCTCGTGTATTTATCATTTCTATGCGTTGGGAACATTTTAAGTCCTCTCTTCTAGCTATTTTACAATATAAAATACATTACTGTTAACTATAGTCATCCTACTCTGCTACTGAATGTTAGATCTTATTCCCTCTAACTGGTATGTTTGAAACTATTAACCAACCTCTCTTCATCCCCCCATCCACCCACCCATGCACACTTTTCAGCCTCTGGTATCTATCACTCTACACTCCACCTCCATGAGATCAGTTCTTTTAGCCGCCCTCTCCCCCCACATGAATGAGAATATGTGGTATTTGTCATTCTGAGCCTGCTTACTTCACTTATCATATGACCTCCAATTCGATCCATGTTGCTGTAAATGACAGAATTTCATTCTTTTTGTGGCCAAATAGTATTCCGTGTTATATATATTTCACATTTCCTTTAGTAGGGTCTTATTTTAGTAAGGGCCTGAATGAAATGAGAGGGTAAGCCAGGCATATCACTGAGGGGGAGCATTCTACACAGCAGGGACAGCATGTGCCAAGGCTGGGAGGCAGGAACAAGCTGTAGCTGGAATATAAGGAGAGAAGGGGAGACTGACAGGAGCTGAGGTCAGAGAGGGCAGAGGAAAAGATAGTGCTGAGCTTATAAGCTTTGGTAATGGCTTTGGCTTCTACTCTAAGAGGGGAGCCACTGGAGCGTTTTGAACAAAGAAGCAACATGATCTGATCTTTTACAGGGATTTCTCTGGCTACTCCGTGGAGAAGAGATGGGAGAACGGGAGAAGCAGGGAAGGCAGTTAGGAGATGGCTGCACTAATCCAAGGGTGAGATGATGGTGACTCGAACTAGATTACCACAGGGCAGGTAGTAAGAAGTGGGCAGATTCTGGACATATTTTGAAGTTAGAAACTACAGGAGTTGCTGATAGATTTATGCTGCAAGTGAAAAAAAAAAAAAAAGAATCAAAGATGTCTCAAAGTTTCTGCCCAAACAATTGAAACAACTAAGTGACATGTAAATGTCCTAGGAGGGGCTAAAATATCTTAGCAATTAATAAGCATATCAGAGCTTGAGCAACCCCAATCCAAAAATCTGGAATCTAAAACACTCCAAAATCTGAAACTTTTTGGGCATTGACATGACACCACAAGTGGAAAATTCTATGTACGACTTCATGTGATATGCCACAGTCAAAACACAGGCACGCAACACACAGTTTTTTCAGCATCCCCAAGAGAAAAATAAAATTACCTTCAGGCTATATATAAAACATAAACGAATGTTTAGACTTGGATCTCATCCTAGAGATATCTCATGATGTGCATGCAAATATCCCAAAATCTGAAAATAATTGAAATCCAAAACACTTCTGGTCCCGAACATTTTGGATAAGGGGTATTCAATCTGTATTACCATAGTGTGGAAAATATCCAAGTAAAATGCAAATCCATTATCTAGGACAGTATAAGAACCATAGTTATCACGTATTTACTGTTTAGTGTGCCAGGCTGAGTGCTAAGTGCTTTTATTCTTCACCATATCTAAGCTTCATAACGTCCCCATGGGCTGACCACTTCCCATTTTATGGGTGGGCTCGCTGAGGCACAGAGGGGAATTTTGTCTTTTTTCTTTTTATTGATAAATATTTGAGTGCCTACGGCATAGGCAATATTTTCGTTGGTGTTAGGTAAACAAGAATGACAAGGTCATTGTTTTCCTAGGTTTCTTTGACTGAAACAGACAATAAATAAGTAAACAGATTTATAAGATAATTTTAGAAAATAAGTTCTATAAGAAAATAAAGAAGGTAACACGGTAGAGAGTCACACGAGGGAGTGGGCAGTACAGAAACTTTATATAGAGTGATTAAGAACATTCCATATGAAAAGGAACATTTGAACAGACGAAGACCTGGCATATAAAGCCAGCCATGGACATACCGGAAAGAGCATTCCAGGGAGAAGAAACACCCAGTACAACACCCAAAGGCAGGAGGAAAGTTATTTGAGGAACACAAAGAAACATATGGGGCCCCTCACTACACAACTAGAAAATAAAGGAGCCAGAATTTGATCCCAAATCTGTCTGGCTCCAAGGCCTCAGTTTCTAAGCACTACACAACTTTCTTTTCCAATTGTCTTTATTTGAATGCACTTTGTTGTAAGCTGCATAAAGGCAAAACTAATAATCTTCTCCTCTTACACCATGCCTACTCCACCGAAGTAACTAATGTGGATATATTTCCTTATGTTTCCCTGGCTCATAAACTTACTCAAGCTCCCTACACTCAACTGAACAAGTTTAACAAAAACTTTCTCTGTTTGATTACATCTTCAGTTGTGTGTACGTGTGTGCGTATGTGTGTCCTACTTTGTAGCAAAGTTCCCACTGCTGATAGAATGGACAAGGACCCTTACCTCATGAATATCACAAGAGAAGACAAAACATTTTAGCATCAAACAGAATACTTTCAAAAGTTTGTGAATGCCTTGAGGGAAATAAACATGGAACTGTGGTATGGAGAGTTTGGGGTAGAGGTGGCCACCACGCAGAGTGGACAGCCAAGGCCTTCTGGGGAGGTACTTAGGGTATTTTTGAGCTGAGCTGTAACTGATGAGGAAGATCCATGTTTGGGAAGTGATGAGGTAGCATTTCAGGCAAAGAACAGAACAGATGCAAAAGCCCTGAGAGAAGAAAGAACTATTTTAGTTCCAAGTGAAAGAGGAAGGTGGCTGGAACTTAGATAATGGCAGTGAGGCAGAAAAAAGTGGGTGAACTTTGGGAAATGTTTTAGATGTCAAATAAACCTGGCTTGCTGATGGATTCAATGTGGTAAAAAGGAGAGTCAAAGCACCTGGATGAAAAGAAGATACCCTTTACCAAGGGGGGCTATATTCAAAGGAGAAAGGGAAAACTAAAGAAAATTTTAGCGTAACCATTTTTGCTCTCCAGTATGCCATGACCTAAGCCAAATCACAATTTTTTTTAGCTCTGGGCTCTCTGCTTGTAAATTAGAACAATGAGTAACAATAGCTCACTGTCATCAACAACATGCCAAACACCAAGTGCTTTGCTTGCATTCTCATTTACTCTTCACAATAGATCTATGAGACAGAAACTGTGATTTTTCCTTTTTTGCATAAGTAGAAACTGAGGCACAGAGAAGTTAAATAGCATGCCTAAAGTCACATCACTACTAAGTGGTGCAATCAGTGTTAAGATCGTCAGCCAAGAAGAGGTGAAAAACCATACTGCAATGCAGTAAAACAAGGCTTTATTGGGGCCTTAGGAATTGCAATCTGGGAGATACAGATTCAGCTAAAGGCCAAATTGTGTTCTGAAGCAGGGGTTGGGAGGGCAGTAGTTGGGGCAAGGGTTTTTAAAAGAAAGCTAGGCATGATTACACAAGTTGTTTTGAAAGAATTATCATCGGTAGAGGTGGCCAACTTAGCAAATGAGTCCACAGTTCATTGGTTGTTGGTATTCAGGAGTTGCAGCACTGGCAAAATTCAGCTGTTTTCTAGGATGGCGTGATCATGGTGGTTTGGCCCAGCTCTAAGGTTCAAGGCACGTCCCTGGGTTTTTTTGCAAGGTTGCTGGCTGTGCAGGCAGTCCTTCTCAGTATGGCTTCCCAACTCCACTTTAGAACTCTGAAGCAGAGTGATGCCATCTGGTGTTCCACATTTGATATGACATTACTGGTGCTTCTGCAGGGTCCCTGTTCTTAATCACTACTGCAGAGACTCAGGACTCGTTCCTCTCTACCAAGCACAGGTGGATGGCCTGATGAATAACTGATATGAAAGACTCTGTGTTTGAGCTAGTAGTCTCTAGCATGAACAGGGACTCGAAACACTGATAATTTTTTCACTGAGGGAGAGAACTGGGGAGTCTTAACAGGGAAGCTACAGATAAATCTCCAGGCATTCCACAGATAATTTCTGCAAAGGTTCTTTCAGAGCTATATTTTAAGGTGTGCTCAAATCTTCACATACAACATACTAAAATCAAAATTAATCCAAGCTTTCTGATGTGGAGTTATAATTACAAATGGCCATTAAAAGTATGCTTTAAATACAGAGAAAGAAATACATTAAATAAAACCAAAAAAAGCAATACAACTGAATGCAATCGTTTAGAAGGTATAAGCAATGTGGTTTCTTTAAGAAGATATGTTCAGAATAGCCAGCATGAAGACCATATTGGTTACAAATATAAATAGCTCCCTGAAATGTATAATTATAAATAAATGCAAAGATATAGAATGATAGATCCATAATTACTTAGTAAGAAAGAATAGAATATCCTACTGATATGTCACTAAATTTAAAGTTGACAGCCAGGCAGACAATTATGATTTTCCAAAATATTCTCCTTGCAGCCCTTGCCAGAGATAGCATATGAACTGGCTGAACTGTAGGCACAACACAGGAAGGTAATTCTATACGATGTCACCCTTGCTCTTTAAGAGTTTACAGTCTCTGTGATGAAACTGTGGAGGCAATTTTATACCAAGAAAAGAAGCCTGTCTGTAGAACAAAATACATTGGCACATTTGCCATCCACAAATTGGCACCCAAATGTATAGCTAGAAGATGTTACCCATACCTCGTATGCTAGACAGTCTCCATTCGCCCATCCAGGTCCACCCTGCAGCCTTCTCCATCCTGTTGAGTGTCCCAAGACTCTCACTTTCATAGACTGCATCAACTGGACTGCCTGGCCCTTTGCATTCAGCCAAAGCACCAGCAGGAGAGCAAAGGTCAAAGGAGAGACAGTTTGGGGCATTTATTTTCCTGTTTTCCTCCCTGCTGGACCATAGGCTGACCATGGCTATCCACAGCTCCTGTCCAGATGTCCTCTCTTAACCTACAAGCCTCACCAGGTTCCAATAACCACTCCCTCCCCTTCCACCTGTTTCCCACCCGTTGCAAGCCCCAGGTGCCTCGCCACACCTGAATAGTTTCCCTTAAACTCACCCACACCTTTGTAAACAAGCCATTGTTGAAATTCTCTCTAATAACCCTTTTGAGTTTACCATCTGTTTCCTGATTCCCTACTGATACACAGTGATGTCCAAACTTGCTTCATAATCATTTGTGAAGCTTTTTAGAAAAACAGATTTCCATATCCTACCAAAAACCTAATGAATCAGAATCCCTATATTCGGAGCTAAGGAATATGTAACTTTAACAAACAATCCAGGTGATTCTGATGCAGCCAACCTGGCAAGCCTCCTAGGACCACTGCTCTACAGATCCTGCTGTGCCAAACTGAAGCATTTGAAAACAAACATGATGCTCCCAGAATACAGCCCCCAGCTACACTTCCCTCAAACACCACAGCAACCAACACCCAGGAAAAGGAGTGTGTTTTCCACGGGGACATCCAAAGCAGAGGAAAACAACAACACGGTCTACAGCCATAGGAGATGCTCCTGAGCACATTAAGTAAATGCTCAACTACCCCTTTCACATTTGATTAGATCTTCCATTGAAAATCACTTTCAACCATTTTACGGGAAACAAAATCCATTTTCACCTCCATCTGGTGCCAAAATTAACAAAGTGGAAAATGCTGACCAGCTTAGGCCTTCTCTAATTCAGATTAGAGTGGGCGCTGGAGCACCCAGTGCCTTCCAGCCTCTGGGAAACGAGGCCTGTTTGTTCCTGGAGAACATGGACCTTGGGTAGGACCAGCAGATAAACAGAATCAAAAGCCCAACCAGCTCCATTCTCTGAGGATCCCCTCTCCATTCAGAAGCCGAAAGCATCAGGAGATGGGCTAAGCTGACCATCTGTTCTTCTCTCCGATAATATGTAATTAAGTAATTTATTTATTCAGCACTTGAACCCCCTCCTCTCTCCTCCCATTAGTCAGGGATGATTATGCCAGACCCAGCTGTAGTTAACATATTGCACACTCAGGCAAGCGCTGTGCTGCAAAGCACTCTGCTAGCCTCCTGGCCATTGCCACCTCTCAGACCCAACTGCAGGAATGATCACAGGAGGCTTGCCACTCTCTGGCTTTGCTTTCCTCCCCAACGATTAGGCAGCACTCTCTTGCTGCGCATTAAACCATTTACTGTGCATATTTAATTCATTTGTTCAAAGACCAATTTATCCACATCCTCTGATCACTTCCACCAGGCCGGCTTACTGGCTAGGCAGCACCGATGGATTTGTCCCATCTGGTAAATTTTATCTACAATATAAACAAACACAAATGTACACTGAGCCTGACACATGACTATAGAGCAATGGGATTGAGTCCGTAAGCCTCAGGCAAAACTTAGAGTTGAAACTATGATTACATATAGCGTTTGTGATGTTTTGCATATTACATGTACTGTTTTGCATATCACATCTGTTATTGTGGCCTGAGCAGCAAATATTTCCCTTTCTTCTGATAACGACTTTTTAATTTTTTAAAGGAGAACCATCAATCCTTACTCTATGTCTCTTCAGTTTGAATGGGGCTGGCTCTATTCAGGGTTGGCCTTATGACCTCAGTCAACTCAATGAATGAAAATTCTAGAAATCACTGAAAAAGTTGAGCTCTTCCCATTGAGATTCTAAGAAGATGGCATGGTTGCCTGGATCAGCTGGAGATCACGTTGCCATCTTAGCATTCATGAGCTTGCTGAACAAAATGAATCAAAAAGAACCAGCACTCAGAGATGGAGGGACCAAGTCTTGAGCAACCAAGCCACTGTTTGAGTACCTGGACCCAGCTGGAGCTGTACCTATTCCAGGACCTCTTTATTATGTGAACCAATAAATTTCTATTATTAAATCACTTATTTTTTGACTTTTGCAAATAAAGGAATTTTGATTAATACAAGGGCTGTCCAGAAAGTATCCAGCCATTGTTAATACAACAAGAACATATTACATGGCTGAATATTTTCCAGACAGCCTTTGTATACCTCCCTTATTTTAAATGAGATAGGTTGCTGTAAAAACTTTAATAACCATTCAGGCATGGATTGGGATAGATTTACCTGAGTTTAGCACATTTTTATATAGAGATAGATAGATTATACAAATAGAATGTAAGCAAATATAAACCAGACTGCAAAAGGAATTTTAAAACAGTCATTTAAAAACTATAGATTCTTGAGAATAGAAAAAGGGTGTAGAGGTTATTATAGCATAATCTAACAGCCAATGATATTAGTTCCTTAACATGGACATTACTCAAGATGAGGCTGTAAAACTTGCCCAAGATGTTGTAGAGGTGTTCTTATAACAGAGAAGATATTAGTTTGGCATCCACAGAGAGCCTCTAATACAGCTCATCTGTGATTGTCACAGTCCAAGCCAGTTCTGGTTGATCTAGAAGAAATTATATGGACAGCTAAAATATATATATATATATAGAAAAATTAGCCAGGCATGGTGGCACATGCCTGTAGTCCCAGCTACTTGGGAGGCTGAGGCAGAAGGATTGCTTGAGCCCAGGAGTTTGAGATTGCTGTGAGCTTGACACCACGGCACTCCAGCCCCAGCAACTGAGCGAGACTCTGTCTCAAAAAAAAAAAAATCATAGGTATCATTTTAAATGTATATCTGAGTTCACAAGAAAGTAAGGAAATCTTTAGGGTTCAAAAATGAAGATGAAAGGAAACTCATTGAGGTGATGCCATATTGTCCTGGTTTGGAGACTGGGGAAGGGGTTGGTCTAGTTTCAGTCAGCCCAGGGGCTTCTATTTTAATAGCTACACACATAGGAGATAAGACCTTGGACCTGTGTGCAGCAGAAAGTTAGAAATGAGACACTCATCTTTAATTCAGGACCCTCAGGGCTGCACTCTCAGTGAAATGGTGTATCATTTGCCCACTGGTACAGGGAGGTAACAAGGAGGCTGGTCCAGTCCCACATTCCAGGCACCGGTAGTGGGGAAAAGTCTCCCCTGAAAATTCTTAACCAGAAGTCTATCTTCCTATGACTTTGGGCTTTATTGTATACTGTCCTTGCAGGGTCCTGTGTTCCTAAGGCAAGAAATTAGCATAAAAAGTGATCCGGGAGTACCTGGCAAGAGAAAATGAGAAACTTATCTAGATGGAGAAAGATTCAGCACAAACCACACAGGAATCCCATGGATAAAGCCCCACTGAGGATGCACATGCAAGATAAAATTACAGAACTCAAAAGGAAAATCTAGTATTCATGATAAATCAGCAGATAAAATAAACAGAAGGATATACCCCCAAGAACCTTAGATAACAAAAGAGCCAGAGAGTTTTATTTTTTTTTTTTCCAGTATGCTTAATGTAATTAAAAGGGCAATGTATTGGAAACATGTATTTAATTCTGGTTCTTTCCAAAGCCCTATTAAAATGATAATAAACCTTCCCCCCATCAACCAAAGCATAAACTCACAAATGCAAAAAATAAAATAAAATAAGAACAAGAACATATAAAATTTGGGAACATGCAGAGTTGACGGACTCAGTGATAATTAACTAGCAGACAAGAAAAAGTTTAATTCTAAAGTAGCAATAAGAAAAGTCAAGAAGCACACAAAACTTACCCCACAGATTGCACCAGACACCCCCATAATCAACAACTAGTCTCAGAGTATTTAGGACCCCACTGGTAAACATAAGCAGATGATCCAACAATGAGCTGATATCTGAGAAAGAGGATGTGGGTGTCAGATTGGACCTAAACTCCAGCTCTACAATTTCATGCTATATAATTTTAGGCAAGTGATTTAACTTCTTATGACTCAGCTTCTTCATTTGTAAAATTGGAGAAATGATAGCACTGACCTCCAACAGCTAATGTAAAGATTAAATAAGTTAATATGCTTGTATATTATGATACTGAGACAAGTGAGAAGCACATAGTAAGTATTCAAGAAATAGTTGCTGGTACAGTCACCGTTGTTGCATAAAGAAAATTCTAACATATAAGAGAGACAAAACAAAGAGGATAAAGCAAATCAGAGGAAATAGAAACTCTAAGGTAAAAAAATTTTAACTTTTAATATTAGAATATCCTCAGAGAGATAAAATATACTGGCTACTGTATACAGAAAACAAGAATAGAAATTTATTTTTCCAAAAACATGATACTCACAGAAAAAATGTAGTCAAAACAAAGAATGAAAAATAGGCTTCAAGAAATATCCAAGAGCACTTCTGGAATGGCAGAAAAGGACATTTGAAAATTTAATCCTCCGTAAAAGCAACAGGAATACCAGCAAAAATTGTCAAAATCATCTTATTCATAAGTCTGGAAATTAACCAATAGCAAAAAACAATTCAAGAAGTGTTTATTCAAGGAAAATATCTGAATCTCATAAGGACAATGAGGTTTGTGGTATGGTGTTCTGTCTTGGCCTATTCCTATCACCCTCTATGCATCTTTACATTAGCCTTAAAAAATCAATAGTCTAAAAATCACAGGAGCTGTGGAAACCGTTAGACTTAGGAAGTTCAAATAGTATATTAAAAAATATCTAATTGACACAAAGCTAAACAGCAATAGAGGAATAGAGAAATGAAACGGACAAAAGATATATGCGTATAAATAGCAAACTCGCAGACATAATTCCTATGTAGTAATAATTACATTAAATGAACATGGATTAAATACTGCAATCAAAAGACAGAGAGTAGAAGACATAATTAAAAACCAGCAACAACAAAAACAAACAAAAATTCATGATCTAACTATATGCTGTCTACAAGAGATGCAGTTTTGATTCAAAGATGTAGATAGGTGAAAAGTCAAAGAACAGTAGAAGACATCGACACAAACAGTAACCAGAAGAAGCTGGAATGACAATATTTATATCAGACAAAATAAACTTTAAGACAAAATTGTTACTAGAGATGAAGAAAATATTGTCAAAAGAAAATATGTCAAAAGGGTCAATCTATCAGGAAGACGATAATTGTAAATATATATTCAACTAACAACAAAGCACCAAAGTAAATGTATTAATAGTAAAAACTGACATAATTAAAGGGAGAAATATACAATTCCACAAAAATAGTGGAGACTTCAAAACCTCACCTTCAGTAATGTATACGACAACTAAACAAAAGATTAACAATGAACTAGAAGCATTGAACAACACTATAAACCAACTAGACCTACCAGAAATCTACAGAACTCTCCATCCAATAGCAGAAAAATATATGTTCTTATCAAGTGCACAGGGAACATTCTCCAGGATATACCATATGCTAAGTCATAAAGCAAGTTTTAATATATGTATAAGGACTTATATCGTATAAAATATGTTGTCCAGCCACATTAAAATAAAATTATACATCAATAATAGAAAAGTTTGAGAAATTCACAAACGTGGAAATTACACAAGAGTCCTAAATAACCACTGGGTCAAAAAAGAAATCACAAGAAAAACTAGAAAATGCATTGATAGGAATACAAACAAAAACATAACATGCCAAAATTGATAAGATACCACTAAAGCAGTGCTTAGAGAAAAATTCATAGTTATAAAGGCTCATATTAAAACAGAAGCTAAATCTTAAGTTGACAACCTAATTTTCTACTTTAAGAAACTAGGGAAAAAAGAGCAAACTAAACCCAAAGCAAGCATAAGAAAGGAAACAATAAAGATTAGAATGGGAATAAATGGAATAAATAATAGAAAAACAATAGAGAAAACACAATGGAATCAAAAGTTGGGTCTTTAAAAAGATTAACAAAATTGACAAAACTTTAGCTACATTGCCCACGAAAGGGTGGAGGGGGAGAGAGAGAGAGAAAGGCTCGAATGACCAAAATCAGAAATGAGATAGCACTTCATATCCACTAGGGTGGCTATAATTAAAAAGATAGACAACAACAAGTGTTCATAAGGATCTGAAGAAATGGGAACATTTTAAAAGAAAATGGGAACCTTTAAAAGAAATGGGAATATTTCTTTTAAAATCCCACATTTTTTGTGGGATCGTAAAAGTGTGCCACTGTTTTGGAAAACAGTTTGGTATCTCCTCAAAAAATTAAACATAGAGTTACCATATGACCCACTCATACCCAAGAGAAATGAAAAACATATATCCACATAAAAACCTGAACATGGTTGTTTATATTAGCATTATTTGTGATAGCCAGAAAGTGTAAACAACCTAAATTTTCATTAATAAATGAATGGATAAACAAATTGTAGTACATTCATACAATTGAATACTATTCAATTATTTAAAACAAAATGAAGTACTGGCACATGCTACAAAATGAATGAACCTTGAAAACATGCTAAGTTAAAAGGTCAATCATATAAAACATATATTGTATGATTGCTGTTTGTAGGAAATGTCCAAAATAAGCAAATTCATACAAATAGAAAGTAGATTATTGGTTGTCAGGGGAGAGAGGACAGGAGGAAATGTCGCATGAATGCTGATGAATATAGGTTTTCTTATCAGGGTGCAGCGTGATGAAAATGTTCTGAAATTTGATAGCAGTGATGTTTGTATAACTTTGTGAACATGCTTAAACCCACATTGTGTACATTAAAAGGATAAAATTTATGGTATGAATTACATTTCAATAAAGCCATCAATAAAAAAAATTATAGCCTTTCCCAAACCAACATCTTTCACTCTGTTTTTTCTCAGTAAATCCCTTTCAATAGAATAGAGATAAATTTTAAGCGAAGAAATAAAGGATGAGAAGAGGGGGCAGGAGAGGGACCTGCCAGGAAGTCAGAATACATAGACACAAGTATTGCAAATACAAGAGCAAAGATAAGAAAATTAGAAGAATAGCCTAGAAGGCCCAACATCTGAATAAGATGAATTGGAGAATGGAGGAAAAGGAGATGAATGAACCATCCACATAACTATTATGACTCAAGAAAATTTTCAGAACTGAAGAATGCAAGGTTTCATATTCAAAGTGCATATTAAGTTTCCAGCAAAACTGATGAAAATAAATGCACACCAAAGCACATCAGCGTGAAATTTTAAAACATTAAAATAAATACAAAATAAATATTCTACAAGTTTCCAGAGGGGCTGAAAATAGAGGTGACTTGCAAAAGACCAGGAATCAGAATGGATTGAGACTTCTCCACAACTCTGGAATCCAAAAAACAATGGGGTGATCGTTTTAAAATTCTGAAGAAAAATTTTCATCAGCTACTTATTAATTAAGTGTAAAGGAAGAATAGAAATGTTTTCAATTATATATAATATCTCAAAATATTTATCTCCCATGTACTCTTTCACAGGACACTACGAGCACCTATGCCCTCCAAATGAAGCAGTAAACCAGAGAAGAAGGTATGTTATGAAAGAAATAGGCGAGATGCTAAAGGAATCACCAGGGTGATAGTAAGGGAAGATCACGGGAAAACAGCTGTGTGACAGACACAGAGGTCATAGATTGGTCCAGATTAGAGCAGGTCAGATGACTCCAGGAGAAATTTCTTCAAAAAGGTAACATTTAGACTACCTGTCACATCTGAATACAGTGAAAAAAAGACTGAGATAATTGGCAGAAAGTCTAGGATTGAACAAATAGGTACATTAAAAAAAATAAGCAACAGGGGAAAAAAATAATTATTAACCTCAAGTTGGGAGGGAGGAGCATACAAGTAAATGAAAATAATCATAGTACACTTCATGGTTTAATTGTGAATAGTGCTTACGAAGGTATAATAATATAAGCCATTGAACATAAGAATACCAATCTAACAAATTTCAACTAATTCTACTGGAAAAAATGGGGAAATGGGAAGATGGCTGTTTTATGGTAGGGATCGGGGAGAGACAGAGCTAACTATCTACGTTCTCTATTTGAAATTTCATAAACAGCACTTGTAATTGAAAAATCAAGAAGTAGCAATAAAAGCATATTATTTAAAGAATTGATGTTAAATTTCAAAATAATAAGTTAAAAATAATTAAAAGTGGTTTCTCTGGGAGGGCAAAATAAGGAGGGAAGAAGAGAGCGAACAAGGTAAAAAAAGTAAAAGAAAGAACAAGACACTACTTCTAAAAGGCAGAGAAATCTGAAGACTCCAGGGACAGCAAATATCCTTGCAGTAGGGGAGTGAGCATACTGGCAAGGAAAAGTAGGGCACGATCATTGAAGAACTGACTTTTGAGCCTTAGCAACATCTTAGAAGACATTCTTTCTTCTACACAGAAATCATGGAGGCTCATCAAAGTCATCCGACCAAGGGAGTATTGAATGGGGACATTCACAGGCATTCAAACATTGACAGTAAGGGGTATCACCTCACTACATTGCTTCCTGAAATAGCTGTTAGGAACAGAAATTGCTAGAGCAATGATAATTCGATTGAACTCTGTACAGATGCAAATATCAAGAAATGGAGCAGAGAGACAGAGTTTGCTACGATTATCCTATCAACACTTAAGAGAGACTGAAACACACTGGGCTAGTGAACAGGACAACAATACAGGCTGATGACCTGGGTCAGGCCAACAATATTTAAAAAGGACCAAGATCAAGAACAATAACAAGAGACTAACCACCCTGCCTGCCTCTGACACTGAGCATCATTGACATACTCATAGTGGGCAACTAGTAATCAACGCTAAACTACATGTGGTTACATGTGCATGCCATTCATAATTTCCTCCATGAGAGTGCATGTGCTTGTATGAACCACTTAGAAAACTGTATACAGTGCAGTACACAGCATCAGTCCACTGCTTAATAAATGCTCGTGCTGCTTTCACGAAGCTCCAGGTCAGAACATCGTATCAAGTAAGGTAAGTAAAATAGAAAGCATCTATATTCACACTACTCATTCCACATTGAGTATATAGGTAAGCCCTTCTTATAAAAGTATTACCCATAAATATTTTACGTACTAATAAAAGAGAAAACACTTAATTACAGTTAGTTCTATAACTTATTGACAGGTAGCACTTTACATCAGTCAGGGTTTTAATACAGTCAATCCTCTGTATCCACGGGTTCCTCATCCAAGAATTCAACTATGCATGGATCAAAAATATTCCAAAAACCAAAATAAATAAATAATACAAATTTTAAAAGTACAGTATAACAACTATTTGCATAACATTTACCTTGTATTAGGTATTATAAGTAATCCAGAGATGATTTAAAGTATTATACATGGGAGGAGGTGCATAGGTTATATGCAGATATTACACCATTTATATAAAGGACTTGAGCATCCACAGATTTTGGTGTCTGCCCAGGTCCTGGAATCAATCCCCACTGGATACCAAAGGAAAACTGTACCTCCTTGAGGGAAAAGAATTGCAATTCTTTAAAACTATTCTGTAATGTAACAGCTAAAACTTTGCAGATTGTGGCCTAAATCTGGTCCACAGAACTGTTTTAACTTTTACAAGTATTATTATCAAATTAGTTGCTAAAATATAAAAATTGGAAGACTTTGCAATCCCCAGAAAGGTCCAAATTTATTTATTTATTTTCTTAATGTTGTAACAGCTGGCTGGAAGTAAGTAGAGGCTGCCTACTTTGGACAAGGTCTGCAGGCAGGGGCTCTGCAGGGGCTCTCCTTCACTCAGTGCTCCTAGGCCTCCTTCTATCTGCCTGGCCCCACAGGCTTCTGAGCCTGGGACCTCAGTTCTAATTACAGATGCAGCCCAGCCTGATGAAATCAGCTTCAGGCCAGAGAGACTTGTTTAGAACCCTGGATCCAGCTGACTCTACTGATACAGAACAATTTACTATTTAAAGCCTCAGTTTCTCCATTTTTGGCATAATAGGAATAATTCTGTCTTTCTCATGAGACCACTGTGAAGAGTAACAGGAAAAAATGCATGTATGTCAAACGCTTGGCATAAGCACTCAATAAATAATATTCTTCCCTTTCCTTAAGTGAACTCTTGACACATTCAAACACATTCACCATCTTCAAGCATTTGGCACACTTCTGAGTAACCTTCGCATGCAGCACAAGGGGTGGTTGAGGACACAAAGTTGCACATAACCCCTACATAGAAGCTAGTGAGGATTAAGAAAAAAGAAGCAGCAGCAGCAGCTAGTGCGGAGGGGCAAACGATATAGAGCACCGTGAATGTTATGGCAGAAGTGAAAACAAATTGCATGGAATACACTGAGATCACAGGTGATTAGGCAAGTGTCACTGGCTGCGTTTTTTATAACCTTCATGACACTTTCCCACGTGTTGCCAGCCTTCCTTGCCGTCACTGATACCTAGAGCTGGGAGTGGGGGGTGCGAGGAACTAAAGTTAGGGCTTCACTGAAGTAACTAAAAATCAGCAGCCTTCACAGATCCACTTGCTGTACATCCAGCCATGTTTTCTCTACAAAGTGAAACAGCAGCTCCTGCTGCTGTTTTAAGATGGGCTGTCATATCTGGCTGCAGAATAACATTTAGAAGACTCAACTTTAGATCTGAGTATACATGGGGGGAGGGAGAAGGAGGCCAATTTCTAAGAACAATCTTTCTTGTCTGGTGGGACTCACGCTTCATCTCAAACACAAATGTGCTATTAAGTGAATCTAAAATAACTGATACAAATCTCTCCACTGAGCCACTGGGAAATTCCAACCTTTATAAGTTAGGAAGTGCTAAACCAGCAACCTTTTAGAAAAGAGTATCTATCTTTTTGAGCTGTTTCTGGGGAATTGCATATAAAGCATTCTGAAAACAAAAATACTTCCCTATTTTTCCAGGATCTGTTTTGCCAGCTTGATACGAGGCTGCACAGGACAGATATTGTCAGGGCTCGAAGTGTTTTCAGAATTATATTCACAGTTAAAATGTTTTCCAATATGGTGTTTGAACATCAAAATCAAAACAGCCCTTGAGGAGATAGGGGAAAAAAGCATTTCCTAATTTTTTAGTACCTATAAAATGTCTAAAGGAATTTATTTCCTCTACCAACATTCCTATCATTTAATAATTTGACAGTCTTTTCTGAAAAATGTCTTTAGGAGATTTACATTTAGAACAACTAGGCACAACATTTTGATTGACCACAGTAGGCTACAGAGTGACATATTCTGATTGATTTTAGACAGGAAAGAAAAACCGTATGCTAAATGTTTCTGTCTTCTTATGGATCAGAAGAGTAATTATTGGTCAGGTCCCAGGGGTTTCAGAAATGGTTAAATCCCAAGCCTCATTTTCTAGTTAATTCTTTGAGTCATTCTTGTGATGATTAATTCAGCTCTGCAAAAAGCCACTCTTGTGGCAACTTACTTGGAATAAGAAGTCAATGACAAAATCTAAACTTAATTCATTGGGCTTATACTTCGACAAAACTGTCAAAAAACTAAATTTAAACCAAAAAAAAGTAAAAATGTACATATGAGAAATCTAAGAAAGACTATTAAAGAAGAGTTAAGAATGTTTTGAATGTATTTCTAAATTCTGGGGGCTGTTACGGACTGAATGTTTGTGTCTCACCCCCTCTCCCCGCCTCCAATTCACAGGTTGAAGCCCCAACTCCCACTGTGATGGTATTTGGAGATGGGGCCTTTGGGAGGTAATCAGCACTAGATGAGGTCATGAGGGTAGAGCCCTCATGATGGGATGAGTGTCCTTACAAGAAGGGATACTGGATGATTAGCCCATGCTCACTCGCTCGCTCCCTCTTTTTGTCTCTCTCTCTCTCCCCATGTACCGATGAAAATCCATGTGAGCACACAGTGAGAAGGCCACCATCTACAAGCTACAAGCTAGGAAGAGGGCCCACTATGCCAGAACTTGACTATAGTGACACCCTGATGTCAGACTTCCAGCCTCCACAACTGTGAGAAAATAAATTTCTATTGTTTAAGCCATACCAGTACGGTATTTTATTACGGCAATCCGAGCTGACTAATACAGAGGCCCTATCCTAGAAGAAAGTATAATGCTCCAACAAACATCCCCTATCGGACATGTCTGGAGATGCACCTGGGTCCCCATCCCTACTGCTGAAACTGACTCCCTCCACCCACAGGTTATTGATGGGACACGCTCCCCTGCCCATGACTCACTGGCCTACAGGTAGACACCTGGCCAGCCATGCTGCACTAAGCCATGCTGGAGTCTCAGATACAAGGAAAAATCAATGATAATAATCCTGTGGTTTAAAATTTTATATTTTGTTCATCGTGGAATTTTTTGCATGAACTTGACCTTTTTAAAATATTGTGTTGAAGTATTATTTATCTGGATTATTGATATTTTCAGGCATCCTCTTAAATTTTGTACCTGAGACAAAGGCTTTACTTGCTTCGTCTTAGTCCCAGCCCTGCTGATGAAGCTTGGTGTCCCCTGAATTTGGAAAATGGTCTGAGAAAAGGGATCTTAGAAACCGGCAACCTCAAGACTACGTTTGGCCTGCAGACTGTCGCTATGATTGGTTTTTCCATTAATATTGTTTAATTTCAACACTTTCAAGCAAGAAACACACTCTGCATATTGCCACTGCCTCATGGCTCCCTATTATTAATAATTTCAATGTGGCCCAGCTCCTGAAAGCCTCTGAGCTGACTCTGGCCTAGCAAGTGGGACTTGTCACTGGGTTTGAGAATGTACAATCTGGGGCCCTATGAGGTTATCATATTCTGTACATGCATGAAAATGCAGATAAAGCCCAATTGCAGAAAGAAAAATGAAGTGGATGCAAAAAAAGGAGCAAAAAGAGAAACCAAGAGATTCCTAAAAGAGATAAAGAGTACAAGCTTGACTGTGCTAACTTTGAACTTACTGTTTCTGTTAGCCTAGGGCAGCTCTAACTCTACCTTTAGTTTGGGCGAGGACTTCTGTTACCTGAAAACTAGCAACCCTTAACCAAGTCTCCTAAGGAGGAAGAAACTATTGTCCTTTCTTACCATTTACAGTAAAATGAGTAGATCAACAATTTACCAAGTGAATTATGTCCTTGAATACAGAGCCTCTGATTTGTGAAAACAGCAGCCATTTGAAGGGAGGAATGATCTTTGACTCTACGGTCTTTGTTGTGTAGTGCACAACCCCTTCTGCGTCTCAAACATAGTTAACACTTAAAAACTGACAGCAGAAAGGCTGGAGGAGGACAGCCTCCAGGAGCTATAAAGAATGCCACCCAGGCCCATGCTGTGAGTTGCCGTTGTTATAATTATTCTGAATCAATTTTAATCAGGAAACAACATATCCATTTAAATAAAATAAAAATAAAAGCACCAGGAGGAAAAACAAAGTTTGATTCCAAGAAAAACGGAAGACTTCAACCTTTACAAAGAAAATATAATTCTGCCAAAATGTAGTACATTTCATATTTAATTTCACTCTGATTTATGACTAAATCTCCTGGGTATCAAGGGTATGTAAAAAAGCATTAACTCTGTGGAGGCAATTGTTAGTTTTTATAATAAAAAATGCAGACTGTTTACACCATTATTGCTGAGGAAATTAGGGAACACAGCTTCTAATACCCTGTGTGTGGAATACTGTAGCAAACCACTTAACTCGCAATAATAGAGTATTGACTGGCTACGGTGATATGTGAGACACAGCCACAGTCAGATTAAGCTACCATCACACTGTGCTCCATAGAGTCTCGCTTATAATATGTGTATTCCACCTGAGCTGAAGAATTTCAAACAGATTAGCTATGAAAAGGCCTAAGAGGCTCTACCTATAAATATATATACATTATTTTCCTCTTGTCACTTTGTTTTTAAATACTTAGTTAAAATATTGATTTATTTTCTGCTCCTATCTACAAAATCTTTAGGACTTTGTAATGCTGAGCCTCTGACATAAGCTATATCAGAATTAAGAAGAGGTGTTTCTGAGGCTAATTTTATATTTACCAAAGATAACCACCATCCAAAAAGCTTGGGTTATCATTTGCAGGTCTTGAAAGTATGACAGAACAAATCTAAGAGCTCTGAAATGCCTTTCAGGTGAGCTACACTAGCCCAGTGGTGTTAAAAGCATACAAATGCACAGGCTATTTCAGAATGCAGGCTGCAATTGGCCTCTCCCTCTCTCTCACACACACGCATACACACACACACACACACACACACACCACATATACTCACTCACTTCCGCATAGACTTTTCATTATTCCCTACTTAATCTGCTGAGGGAGGCAATCCTACATATTACACAGTGACAGGATATGATATTTTCTGGTCTCTGTCACTACTCTATAATGGACACTAGAACATTTAGTCTGAAGCCTTTCCTTTGCATCCCAAAGCTGAAACCTATTAGAATTGTGGACAGATCCTAACCAACTGTGCCAGATGAGTCTAAACAACAAGAGAGAAAAGACAACGCCCTGGAAAATATAACCAAATTACAGCCCAGAAGAGGAAAAGCCTCAGTGGGTATAACTCAGTCAACTTAAAAAGAGTGTCACACCCTCAAAACATTCCTTCTGCTTTACCACTGTTGGCATTATTCCACTGACTCAGGCTTAGCCGTCTACAATAATTATAAAAATATGACTCTTTGGAATACATTGTTGAGGGACATCTCTTCATGAGTCTCTCACATTTCTGCAAGACTTCTGAGCATAAGCATTGACAGTTTTTTTCTGAACTACCTCATCAAGGATGTTTAGATAGTGTCTTCCTCTGAGGCAAAGGGCAGATTTGTTTCTTGACCAGTTTAAATGAGATAATTTCTCCCTCCAAGGCAAAGCTTGGTCAGGTTTTGCTAACAACCCCTTTTAAAAATGGAGGTTTCCTAAGCTTGGGATTCCTCGCCTGTGATCCAAACCTATTGCATGTGCAGCATTCACCGAGGTCCTCCTCCTCATCATCCCATGGGACTTGGGGAACAGGGGGAACCAATTCAAACATGAAGGCTATGCTGCCCCCTGAGCTGCAAATAATGAAGTCCTTTGTCTCTGATCCAGGAGTCGCATGTCTTCCAGCCAGGATCCATGAGATTGTCACAGGCTGACTTATTAGCCCACAGCAGGATCAATTTTAGACCTTCAGTTCTGTACACTCACCAGACTTAACGAATCAACATGGAACTTGAATATAACCAACTCTTCCCTCATAAAAATAAAAATTGCTTGGCTCCTGAATTTTACTGGTTCTAGGAGATACTTTTAAAAAACTCCTCACACATGCCCATGAACCCATGTGTCAGCAATAGTCCCCACACAAAACTGCCAGGTTCTCCCTCTCCTGCTCCACCTGCCTTCATTGGTGGCTTCAACCTCCCTCCAGCAGTTGTGGATCACATCCTTCCTGTGACTGCCACTGTCCACACAAGAGCATGGTCTCCAGATAATCCTTCAAGATGCCAATTCCAAAGGTGCCAAAACTGCTTAGAGAATTCCCCCTCTTCAATTCTGTATCATACTCTCACACCTCGGCCCTGATGCACCAATGGTAAGGCACAGAGTCCCTAAAGCCTCTTATTAAAAAAAAAAAAATTAAAACCCCACAACTTCTGACCATTGTCCCATTAACAAATGAACACAAACTCATTTCATTGCACAAGATGCGAAAGACAAAGTAACACCATTATTTTTTTCTCTCATTCTCCTCATATCTTGATTCTTGTAACCAAAATTCAGTTCAAACTAACCCCCCCAAAAAAACTCAAACTAAACTTAAAACTAAACTCTAAACTAAACTCCAATTCAAACTAAAAATCCAAAGCTCTTAAGTCAAAGGATATGGGGAGATTCTGGGTAAGCACTTGCACCCTCTGTCATCCTACTAATGATTCTATTGCAAACCCTGTTAGTTTATACTAATGTCTGCCAACCAAGGAGCAGAGAACTATACCAAAGAAAATGGAACACAAGCTAGATAAATACTGAAGGAAAAAACAGAGAGAGAGAGAAAAGAAGAAAACAGAGAGAGAGAGAAAAAAGGACAAAAATAAATGGCTTGGACTTTAAAGCCATGGGAAATATGCATGTTGGCATTGAACAAGTCCCTGGCAGAAAGGACAAGGTTGTCAAGGCCATCATCTTCACCTTTGAATACCTCTATCTAGGGCAAAGTTCTTTGCACATGTCCCCCCGGCTTTGAAGCTGGTCATGTTTTTATCTAGGTAGCAATGCTCATTTGTATATTCAAATATGCTAACTGGTAATTATGAAAAGCAGTACATGCAAAACATGGGTGGACTAGATTAACTGCTCAACATGAAGCTCACTGAAAACTGAGTTTTGCTATCTTTCATTTTTCTGCCTTTATCCTCCAAAAAAGGAAGAAAATGTAGGCTTGCAAGGAAACAAGAAAACCATCTGGATCACAATGCCTCCCAATTTCACATTCAATCCTGCCATCCAAACAGGGATTTAAAAGCGCTTTTCCTGAACCAATAACTGAATGGTGCCTGCCAATTTCTCCCTGAACTTGGCTTTTCTTAATAAGCTATTCCATTGCCTTTATTCCTTTTGTCCTTTATAACGAGAATAAGAGAAACTAGATGAATTGTATACAATCACTGAGGATATCATGGGCGTAAAAGCTGTGTAATGAACTGTTAATAAAAAAAGTGGCTTTTCAAGTCACAGGGCTTTCTGAAAAATCCACAAATTTAAAAAATACCATCTAGAAAGCTGACAGTTTTATAAATTGGTCCATAAAACAGTAATGCTCAAAATTTTTTACTAGCCTAGAAATTGTTTAGTTTTGACAGAAATAACCCAAGTAGCAAGGCTCGTATTTCTAGAAGGAAAGTAATAAATACATAAAACATAGCCAGGACTAATTTTTGCAAAAAAAAAAAAAAAAAGAAAGAAAAAGAAAAATGGAAGTAACTGAGTTACTTTCGGAGAAAAATGAACTGACATCTAACACACTTAGCAGTGGTTTCCTTCACAGGGGTTTTTCCGAAAGGTGATACCATCACCCAGACCTCTGGGCCCATTTGCTTAACTCCAAGTTTGATCGAAGTTTGATAACTGAAAAAATATTCTGATTAGGCATGATCTAAGAAGAAGAAAATCTCCATCCAAATCTTGATCCTGAAAGAGGAATATTTTTTTGTTTGGTTTTTGTTTTTTTTTGAGACAGAGTCTCGCTCAGTTGCTGGGGCTGGAGTGCCGTGGTGTCAGCCTAGCTCACAGCAACCTCAAACTCCTGGGCTTAAGCAATCCTCCTGCCTCAGCCTCCCGAGTAGCTGGGACTACAGGCATGCACCACCATGCCCGGCTAATTTTTTTTCTATATATATAATTTTAGCTGTCCAGATCATTTCTTTCTATTTTTAGTAGAGATGGGGTCTCGCTCTTGCTAAGGCTGGTCTTGAACTCCTGACCTCGAGCGATCCTCCCGCCTCGGCCTCCCAGAGTGCTAGGATTACAGGCGTGAGCCACCACGCCCGGCCTGAAAGAAGAATTTTGAGAAATGCCTCAGCTTTTGTGAAACGGATTCTCCCAAAACTGCATCTACTCTCTGGGAGTAAGTTAAATGACTCTGCAAGTCAGTGTTCTGAGAGATCGTGTCTCCTGAGGTCAACACAGCACAGGTTTGAGGGAGGCCAGCCTCAGGTTCAAATCCCAGCTCTGCCGTTACTGCCCTGATGACCTTAGGAAAGTTGTTAGATATTCCTGAAGCCCAATTTCTGCATCTCTAAAGCAGGGATAACATGTCTAACACACATGTCTTCCATGAAATAAAACTTAGCTGACCAAATTACAACATAGGAAATAAAACCTAGCTATCTAACAGAATTGTCACGGATCTCAAACAAGTTTAGCCCCCAGAGAGAGAAGCACCATCATGGAACAAAAACTGTTTGATTGTATTGAGATACAAAAAAAAAAAAGTGCAGAAGAAAAGAGAGAGGTTAAAGATGGAAACAGTGGCCCACAGCTTCTCCTTGCAGAGGTGTCTGTTTTACTTATCCAATCTCCAGCAGCTGATGAGGCTTAAACTCCTTCCGTGAACAGGAGCTGACAGGTGATGGGAAAGGACGCTCTGAATGGCAGCTGTGGGTCAGGCAATCAGCACGGGCTGGGAAGACCTGAAAGCTCGCCCTGGCTCTGCAGCTCGCTAGCTGAGCCTGGGGCACCTGCTTAACCTCTCCAAAACCCCACATCCTCAATCATGCAATGAGAGATTTGGACATCACTGCTTCTAGAAGGCCCACTGGAGCTGAGGAAAAAACATTCTAAATGTCTGCAATTCTACTAAATCAAACACTCAGATGATCCAAAAAGGATTGCAAGTCAGGCTCCCCTCTCCCTGGAGAGATTCCGCTTGCATCACAGGGAACCTGTGCCTTGTTTGGCAGTGAAAGTCCAGATCCACTGGGCTGGGCAGCCAGGTGACCCACATTTCTGTATAAATGCTTCTGCTGGTGCCAAGGGCGGCATGCGGCCTGGAACTAGAAAGGAAGAGATTAAACTGAAGGCACAAACACCTGCCTCAAAGCCTGTAGGGAGCTCTAACCATTCTGACAGGCCATTTGTGGTAATTGTCCTGTCTTATCCAATAAACTGGCTATTCAAGCACTGAGAGGCTGATGCCTCCTGTCAGTTGACCATAATTCCAATCACCTCCACTGCACATATAGGTTTTATTTGCATCGCACCTGTACCGCCACAGAACGGGAGAGACCAATTAAACTATGATTAGCACATATGCCGCCTAAATCTGACAAACGGCTGTTCTCAATGAAGTCAAAGAACTGTGTTAGGAAAGGCCAGATGACCACTTAGGTGTGGGAGGCTGGTACACAAGGACACTGAGAATATGAGACGTGCAAAAATAGATCTCAAAGAAATTGGTTTTGTTCGTTGCATTTTCTGCTGCTATTGCTAGATGAAGAACTTTGATAGTGCATGTTCAGACAAAGGAGAGCATTGCATTTTAAATCTTCACTAGTAAATAAAGTGGCAAAGAAATAAATAGGACCACGTGGCTTGACTTAAATAAGTACATCAATTGCCAGGGCATCTGGACATTAGCATCTGGATAAAACATCATCCAGGCTATTGAAACTCAAAACATAAATACAGACAAGGTCATTGCAGTGACTAATGCCATCATCCCAAGTTGCCTCTGTGACTGTATGAGTTAGGGCAATGCCAGGTGCTCTTACAAATAAAATTGTTAATGGCCAGTGATGGTGTACCTGGTGAGCAGGCCACTCTCCTCCACGTGGACATTTAGGGAACCAGGATCTTCCATCCTGTGGCTCTAGCAATTCCCAAGGCCCCAGAGTCTTCTTTATCCAAGTGACAGACAGGGGAAAGGAGAGTAGAAAAGACAGTGGCTTCTTAAAGCCCTAGCCCGGGAAATAAAACTGCTGCTCCTTGGCAACAACGGTCAGTCACATGGCCACACATGGATGCAAGGAAGACCAGGGTATACAGTCCCTTGGTGGGCCGTTTCCTCCCAAAATGATCCCATACTGTGGAAGGGGCAGCACAGTATTTTGGTAGACAGTTTGTTTCTTGCACAATTACATATTCTCTTGTATAAATATGTTTACTTAGAAGTTGTTCTGAGATTCCAATTATTTCAACTTGTACTTTGTCATTGACTAGAGGTGTTATATCACATCTTCCTGCATACTCAGAGTTAGTAATTTCATCTAGTTATCATGCTTAGTTTGTTTTGGGGGGAAGATATTGGAGGTGATCCGACCAGACAATAAAGATGCCTCACAGTGTACTATCAGGAGCAAGGATGGCTTATACTTGCTTTTCTATCAAGAAAAGAGAAATTATTCATTTGTCCTCACTTTTCTGTCCCTCTGCTTCCAAGCTTCATACCCAGGACAGTGACAGACTGGTTATAGTGTCTGACTCTGCTTCAGGAACTTGGATCATGACGTGAGTTCCAAAACTGGCTTTGCCATCAGCATCAAGAGTTGATTCTTGCTAGGGCCAAACCTAGGGCTATAACTCATAGCTGCGTTAACTGTGGGAGAGGAGTGTAGCTGATGCTGAAAGGCTGTGTCAAAGATGACAGCCAGATGATGTATGAAAAAAGAAAAGAGATGTGTTAAGAATGCCTTAGGCAGCATATCCCATAAAAATCACAAACTCCTGTTCACCTTACTTTTTTTGTTCAAATTCTGTTATGCTACCCTTAGGAGTGACGGGGTATCAGGGATGGCGGGACTCTGTTGTGAAAAATAAACTCCGCAGATTCATAAATGTTAAAATAAACCAAAACAAAAAACACCAAAACAGGTAAAAGGAGCTTATGTCACTCAAGTAGGGAAGATGAGACCAAATGACATTCATCAAGGAGGGAAAAGGCAGATCTTGTAATCATAAGTTAGCAAACTTCAAAAAGACTATTTAAAAGGAGCTCTGATAACATTCATTTCAAAGAGATCATAATATTTGTGCCAGAAAACACAGAATCTATGAGCTGCAGCTTTTGTCCAGGGGAGTAAAGCATTAAGGATCTTTTCGATTTTTAACTTCTAAAATGCATGATGTAAAGTTCTGTTGATTATGGAGTGCCTGATTTCCTAGTCAGCATCCACCAAAAGCAGCAACAAAAAATGCCTTTGTAGCACAGTTCTGCTGACTTATGATCCCTACTTTGCCGACTCTCGTCTGCTTCTAGGCACAGCTGTTTTCAAATGGAACAGTGCTTTATGCAAACAGTGCCAGCCTGGCCACAGAGCAAGAAAGCCCAGGGTAGAGGATTTGGGAGATCAGTATTTTATACCTAGAGCCAAGAATTTGGGCCATCACCTGCAATTTCAGATCCCTGTGATCCTACATGGCCTGCCCCTTGCTGAAATGCACTGCCTGAAGCAGGTCTTAGAGAGATGTTATGGCAACCCAGTTCTCTGGGTCCTTCCTAACTTCTATGAGCCTGCCAAAGAGAGGAGCAAATTGGAGGATAATGAAGAAGATTGTGGCAATGCACAGTGCCTCCTCTACCTTTGCCCAGCCTCAAGGAGAAAACTGCACCCAAATTGATCATTACAAGATCGGCATCCATGTGAGTTTTTTGGTTTTGCTGTAGAGTTCTACAGTGTAGAGTTTCTATTAATATTAAAAAAAAAAAAAAAAAAAAAACTAAACATAATGAATCCATTCTGTAGGATACTTGGAAGAGAGTAGAATTTCAGAGCCAATAAGATATGAGCCATCCACAGGAGCAAGGCCTTTGGGGAAACTAAGAGAAACAGACCCCCTACAAAGCAACACCCTTTGAGACCTAACAGAATGTTTCACGGCAATCAACCTCCTCCACTCAGCCTCTTGCTGATGGCTACCAACTGCTATAATTCTATACCTTCCAGGACTTTCTAAGGCCAGAACTTGATCCTTAAGGCCAAGAATATATTGTAGCATTAAGAGCAAAGCCCCTGGAGTAAGTAGGCCTGGGTTTATAGCATGGATTCACCATTTACTGTACGATGGTAAGTTACCCAATTTCTATTAAGCCAATTCATACATAGGGGAAAAGGGTTAAAGAAATATATTTTTTTAATGTTAACAGTGGTTCTCTCTGGATGGATGGATTAAACATTACATTAGTTTTATTTCTCTGCATTTGCTAAAAATTTTGACAATGAGCATATATTATTTTTGTAATAAAACCAAACATGTTCTATAATAATAAACCTAAGGAAACTAGATATTATGAAATAATAGTTTTGATGGAGTAATTCTTGACAAATCTAAATAATAGTTATATTCCAACTTTGTTCCTCTACATATTTTAAAAATGCCAAAAGTCAAATTAAAAATCAGTTGATAAGCTTAATTTTAAATAAAAGCAAACAAAACCACAGCATGGTATAATAAATTCTAATGCAAAAGCTCCCCCATCTCCCACTTGGTAATTTGATTCTGTTTCTCCAGGCCTTAGCTGGCAGGGAACTGGCTCTCTTGACAGTTCCATTATGCCTCCTGTACCAGACACTATGCTATTATCCAGATATATACCTCCCAAGCTTACCAGAAAACTGTCCTTCTGAAAGGTTCCAGCAAAATGAAGCATTCTACTGGAATGTTTTTAAACAAGTTATTGAAACACAGAAAGGACATTGCTTTCAAAGTTTCAGTCTGTTCCAAGAACCCTGTTGAGATTCTTGGCTCATTCTCCAACAGCCTTGACACAAAATTCAACTGATAGAGGCAATCCCACTTCATGACGGCTGACACAGAGGGTGCATTAGCCAACCCAATCATTAAAAAACTTCTAGAAGATAAAAATGCAGGTCATCAGATTGACAGTGAACTCCCAAAGAACTGAGAAACATACAACTCCATGCAGACAAAAGAGAAGACCAAAGAACTATAGAATAATGCCCAAGAAAGAGACTAAGGTTTAGTGAGGAAGCCCTGGAAGAGTCATCAAAGTATGTGATCATCAGTGAAAAATTAATTAGAATGCTGGGGAGCAACTGTATTAGTCCCTACTTTCAAAGTGACTTCTGTAGATTTTGAAGGACAAGCTTCAAATATATCACTCTAAATAAACTGGGATATATGCCCCCAGAAGATAACTTAAGTGAGCATTAGAACACTGGCGGTGTAGCGTGAGCTCCTGGCATCCCACAGTTAAGCTGCTCAAACACCTAAAGAAAAGACTATACAAATAAATGTTTCTCAATTCTTCTGCCCTACATACCTGTAGAGCCAGTGATCTTGCAATCATAACTGAATTATCTATCTCAAGAACATCAGTTTTCACCTGTGCTGAAGAAATCAACTCCAACTATCAATCTAGACTCAATTTAGAAGCAAAAACTCCAATATACCAAAATGTATGAGGAAAAATAACAATATGAAAGAGAGAGCAGGCTGAAAAGAAAGTAATCCCTGTAAACAGAGCTTATGAACAATACTGAATAGAAATTTAAATATATAATAATTATCTTCAAGAGACTTGATAGGACATTACAGCTATTAAAGAACAAACACTATGAAAAGCAGTAACCAGAATCTACAAGTTAAAAATATGATTGCTAGGCCGGGCGCGGTGGCTCACGCCTGTAATCCTAGCACTCTGGGAGGCCGAGGCGGGTGGATTGCTCAAGGTCAAGAGTTCGAGACCAGCCTGAGCGAGACCCCGTCTCTACTAAAAATAGAAAGACATTATATGGACACCTAAAAATCTATATAGAAAAAATTAGCCGGGCATAGTGGCACATGCCTGTAGTCCCAGCTACTCGGGAGGCTGAGGCAGTAGGATCGCTTAAGCCCAGGAGTTTGAGGTTGCTGTGAGCTAAGCTGACGCCACGGCACTCACTCTAGCCTGGGCAACAAAGTGAGACTCTGTCTCAACAAAAAAAAAAAAAAAAAAAAAAAAAAAAATATGATTGCTAAGATTTTGTTAAAACATCAACAAGTAAATCAACTCAATACCAAAATGGACATCAACTAAAACTGGATTAACAACTTGGAAATCTATCAAATGGACAAAGAGGTAGAAATTATAAGAGAAGTAACAAGAGCCAGGAAAGGTAGACAGTAGAAAGCCAATATCTATCTACCATGAGTTCCAGAAGAAGAAAACATAAAACATATAAAGGGAATCTAATCAAAGAAATAAAAATTAATTTTCCTGAACTTAAAGAAATATTCCACAAGCCAAAGTCCACTCTAGGAAAGACAGCTAGTTGCCGACAGACATCCCTTCTCTTTCTTTTTTTACTAGAACCTGAGAGTTTTAATTGATCTCAGAGGACCTTTCAAAAGAATAATTTCTCATCCTGTCTTATAAATTGCTCATGTAACAAAATTCTGACCAATAAGATGTAGATTGAAGTGATATGTGTAACTTATGTGCCATGCTCTTAAAGAAAAAAACATGTTCCACTTTCCTCTCCCCCATCCATGGGCTAGAATACAGACATGTTTGAATAAGACATTTTAGACCAGTGGTTATCAAACACAGCCATGCCTACTTGTTTATATATTGTCAATGGCTGTTTTTGTACTACCACGGCAGAGTTGAGTAGTTGCAACAGAGATTTTATGTTCCATAATGCCTAAAATACTTACTACCTGTCCAGTTACGGAAAATGTTAGCCAACTCCTGGTTAATATTTTTTAAAGATGAACTATACTCTGTGTTGATGGTGATATGTAACAAGTGGAATTCTCAGGCATTGCCACTTGCAGTATGAATTGTTACATGTACTTTTCAAAATTATTTGACAGTTTCTAAATATACAGCTGTCCTATTAGCCAGGCGTTTCACATCTTTGTATATTCTCAAGATCAGTAAGAGTATGAATCTATGAAAAGACATGTTCAAGACTGCTCATGGAAGTTGTATTCATTATAACACAGAATGGATAAACATATTGTGATATATGCATCCAATGAAATGTACACAGCAATAAAAAAGGACAAACTGCTGTCACATCCAACACATGAATGGAATGCCAAAACATACAGATAAGTGAAAGACAGACACAAAAAAGAATTTACTTATGTGTAGTTCAAGGAAAGGAAAAATTAATTTGTAATAATAGAAATCAGAATAGAAGATATCTGTGGAATGCGGCTATTGACCGGGAAGGACATGAGAAAGCCTTTTGGGGTGCCGGAAAGTTCCATAACTTGATGCTGGTGGTGGTTACACAGGTACATACCTTTAAAAATTCACTGAGCTATGCACTTAAAATTTGTGTATTTTATTGTATGCATGTTATAACTCAAAACCAAAAAGAAAAAAAGCAGAGATAAACAATAAATAAATAAATAAATGTATCTTGTATTTAATACAGAATAATCATTGTTAATTAATTTTTGGCAAAGCAGCAGACCATAGGATTAAATATATTTCCTGCAAATGTAAGGCTTAAAAATGTAACACGTTAGAATGAAAGATAAGCACTTCCAAATCATGAGTGAAAATCAGTCAGCCACACCACTATTCAACAAATATTAAACTGTCTAGTGAAAAGAATAAGACACCAACAATGCACACAGTATGAGTCCATTCATATAAAATTCAAAAACAGATTTAAAGTATGTATATTAAGAATTCATGCTTAGGTGATAAGACTACCTAGAAAAACAGGGAAGTGAATCCCATGACATCAAGACCGTAGTGACCTTAGGCAGTATTAAGAAGCGTTGTGATAAGAAGCTTTGAAGCAGGGAGGCTTCTGGCATGCGGGGATGTTACTTCTTGATCTGCATGATGGTTATACTAATGTTCACTTTATTAGTATGTTAAATTGTACGTATGTTTTAACCACTCTTCTAAAGGTACGCTATATTTCACATAAGAAAAAGGTTTAAAATGTAGTAAAGATAAAATTTGAGTAACAAAATTCATTCACTATTACACATTCATTATTATGTGTTCTTTCTTCATGTATGAGTATTCTATCCATATATATACAATTATATATACATATCAATGTAACTTATAAAATATGTATTTTATGTATATGTGTGTGTATGTAACAGAGAAGATGCATTTTATTAAAATGCCCATAAGACCTTTTTCTAAAAGTCTACCATATGCTAAACTGGAGATGATTCATCATGGTTATGGATCAATGATGGCTGTGGGTTTTCCATGCTTTTGTTTCCCAGGATGGAGCTTGTTTGTGTGTTGTCATAATGTCATTATTTATTAGGTGCATGGTGAGAGGAGGGAAGACAAGTCAGCTTGCAGTTCATATGTTGCAAGATTCAAGGAATCACATCCATCCACATTGGATATAGGACTGTGAATTACCCAGAAAGCCTGGACTTTGACCTGGATGTAGTAACTAAATGGAATTCTGGATTGCCTTTCTTAGGGAGGGGTATGAGAAGAAAAGTGCTCTTAGATATTTGGTAGCCAGAGGGACACACTAGGACAAAGATGGCTGACAGGTCACCAAAGATTGGTTACTCTTTCCCCATAGTGTAGAGTAGTCTCAGGGAAGCAGCTGGCCAGCCAGGGACTACATTTCCCAGTTGCCCTTACCATTAGTGGCAGCCATGTGACTAGGTTCTAGCCAATAGAATGTGAACACAATTAGTAACTGCAACTTCCAAATCTGCCGTAGGAAAAAACCTCCCACACAGTACTCCATCTATATTCTTTTCCCCTCACAGCTGGTTTGAATGCAGATGACCCCTCAGGGTGACCTTAAAAACTATTTGTTGAAGATGGCAAAGAAGCCTCCATCAGCCTAGGTCCCTGAATAACTGTATTGGATGAAGTCCGCCCCTCTAAGCTTTTCACCTACACAGTACCATTATGTGAGCAAGGGAGAAACTTCTGTGGTATCTGAGCCATTTTTTATTTTGGGTCTATTCATTAGAAGAATTAGCCTACACTAACAAATGCAGTGAACAGCAATAGCACCTACCCCACTGTGTAGTTGTGGGGATTAAATGAAACCACGAAAGAGAGAAGCTTAGCATAGTGCCTCACACATCGTTAAGTGCTGAGTGTGTATTAGCTTAGTAAGTACCCAGGAAATCATTACAAGGAGCTCAGAGTCTTCAAAATGATTAAGTTTCGAGAAATGAGCTCTTGAAAATAAAGGAAAGTGATTGATGACAGTCTACTCAGTCCATTTCTTCCAGTTAATCACTCCTTCCTCCAAAGAATTCTCTGGGCTTGGTTATATGAGTAGCACAGCAGGCAACCGCAGCACATTTGAGCAATAAAGTTACGAAACAAGCTCAATATGCTAACCATCAGGGACGATGATGGACCAGCTGGAGATTCTGAGATGAGTCCCTAGCATCAGTGACTGGAGAGTGGGAAATCATATGTAAATGTGTGTGTAGAGGTAAAGTTGTTTCCTGCTTTCTCCCTTTCTCCTTGCATCAAACGCATGTGTGCATGCATGTGCTCACACGCATGCTGACATACAGATAGATTACTGCACTGAAAAGAGTATTGGTGATTTTATTGATGAGTCTCTCAAATCATCACCAAAATAAAATAAGCTGTTCACTTCACAGCTGGAGTCAAATGGAGTGATGACAGTTGTCTCACCTTTCTCTGATGATAAATGAGCCTTTCCCTCCGTACTCGGGTCCTTGACCCAAATTCACAGTTATTCCAGTGACCCAGGCAGACCTTTGAGAAGAAAAAAGCCACACTCACAAATGCCTAATGAAGCTTGTCTCAACTATTACCATTGTACCCTGTCATTCTAACTATAATTGATTTGCTAAAGTAGCTTTTTTTATATAATCAGCCTAGCAGACAGAAACACCTAATATAAATTAAACACCTCTCTCTCTCTCTCTCTCTCTTTCAAATTCACCAACCCTCTTCATGCCTATTTGGAATTTTGTATGAAAGAAACTTCATATTCCCCTTTCTTTTTTTATCTTGAAAGCAAGCAAATAAGTGTCTGGCCTTTTAAGAGGGTCTTTAGTAAAAGGGTCTTAGAATCACATAAAGGGAACTTTTTGCCCCCCTCAACAATCTTTTCACTGAAACACAAATTTTAATTGAGAGTGATTCTCCAAAACTCTCTTTGACAATGTTTTGGAAGCCACATTAGGGCTTAGCAGGGAAGAATGCCATGATCAAAGACTGATGTCTACATAGACAAGACATATTAGAACATATTCCATGTATTTACCCTCCCTGAGAATCAAGGTAGAATGATATATAGAAAATTCCAGAAGGTAAGATGGCTAAACTGTTGTGTAGATATAGATATTTATCAATCCTTCAAAAAAAAGATAACACAACCACATTTTAAAGCAAATTCCCCGAACTTGCTTGTACTTCTTGGTGGTTTGCTACAACCATCTACTTTAAACTCTTTGTGTTTCAAAACAGAGAGAGAAAATTAAACAATTTTTCAGGGAAAAAGAGAAAAACAGCTCTTAGAAGTAAGGGCGTGAGGTTTCTATGTACCTTTCACAGAACCAGACTCCCTAAGAGATCCTCGAGCCTGGGATTCTACCAGAAACCATGTGCTTTGTGGCTGCCTGGATGTCTTTCTTCAACAATGGAAGGGTGTGTGTTAACAGCCTGTAGTAACAAGACTTTATTATTCCCAGAACATAACATCTCAGAAGGACTCCCAGCTACCCAGAGGTTGCAGAGAGTTCCATTTAGCACCATCTTTGTGAGGCGTGAACACCTGACACATGATGAAAGTGGAAGAGCCAGCCCTGGGGAGGAAGGGCTTTTTCCCTTTCAAGTTTCTGAACTTTTCTAGGTCTGTGGAGGTCCAAACCACAGAACCAAGAAAACGCAAAAAGAAAGCAACAAAAGAAGCTACAAATCAAAAGAGCCCTCTCCACTGTACAGCTCCTGCTGTTCTGCTTTCATTACGCACTAGCGTCTTCTGAATGGATAGCGGCACCTCAGCCTCCTCGTACAAAGTCAACACATTGTATTGAGGAGTGTGTACAACTTGCAAAGGAGCCGGCTGGCTGCCGGCTAAATTCTCCAGTCCTTTTCAATCTCCCTCCATGCCTTTTTTCTTTGCGGGGAGAGGGGCCTGGGGTGTTTTCTTTGTCCTGTGACTGCTAGGGTCCTCTGGGATCTTTAGGAACAACATATGGACCCCTGTCCCCGTATGACCATGCTCTCCCAGAGAGCTGTCCCACAGTTTGGACCTTTCTTTGACCACCCATCACGTATGTCTTCTTCTCCTTTCCCCTGGGTCCCACTCTGCCACTAATTTCTTTAAAATGATTTGTGTTAGCCAAAACTCTCTGGATCATATGAAACAGAAACCCACTTTTAGGGAGAAGGAACTTCTGGAGATCAGATAACTGAGTTAGCTCACAAAAATGAAGGGCAGGCACAAATACAGGTTCTGCAGGGCCCAAAGCTTAAGCAATGGCAGGGGTAATGGGGGGGGGGATCTCTTTAATTTCAAATACAAAATAAGGTACAAAGGTGAATATTTACTAAGAATAAAAAAATCTCAGCAAACTGCAAATTTTTAAATGTCAACAAATGCCACAAATACCACAAAATCCAGAAGAAAAATCCTAATGTTTTAATTAATTAACGAGCTAGCTAATAATGCTTCTATAATAACTTTTCCCTACTCTATTTATCTGTTTGCTCTTTGATCACCTCTTCATATGACAGACCATGACTTTTTGTAAGAGAATAAATATATTTCAGTCTTTCTTCTAGCCTGTTGTATCAAAATTTATTACTGAACTTGAGAGGCAGAAAACACACAACATCATACACAAGCATACTCACTGTTTGTAGTATTCATCCCTGTCATTGAAACTATTAAGATAGCAACTCTGGCAAATTACATTTTGGATGGTTCTTAATAAAAGAAAAAAATATATGCTATATTTAAATTTCCTAAGCTGCATGATCAAATACATTCCTTAACACTTCCATTTTGATTAGACATTAATGACAATCAAATACTTTTCTTATAATTTTATATTTCTGATGATTTAAACGTACAAAAGTCTTTCAAACTTTCTACCTCCTTTACTCTCCACATACATTTGATATCAAGAGCCATAATATATGTTCCTATATCACACTTTTCCACTCTGTCTTCTCTGTAGGAAAGTGTTTCTTGACCTGGTTGGGGAGGGGGTACAGAAAGAAAGAAAGAAGAGAGATTGATTTGGAGGCTCCTGAGGCAGTTTATACAAATAGGGACAGTGATTTAGGCTAAGGTACTAGTGGTGGAGACAGGAAGTGGTCAGACTCAGACACCTTTCAAAGATAGGGCCAACATGATTTGCCATGTCAATGTGGGAGACAAGAAAAAGAAGCTAAGGGTGATGCTAATTAGATGACTGATTTCTCATAGGATTATTCAGACCACTAATAGAGTTAATGTTTGTACATGTGCTTAGCATATAGAACATAACAGGATCTCAATAAACATTACTTGAATCTGAGCTTTCTTCATACTATCCAAAAAACCTTAAAAGAACAAATCATACAGCAGACCCTAAATTGTTACTGGCTGGACTGTTAATGAGGGCTGCAAGCATTTCTGGAAATTTCTCTCACTATTCCCTATAAATCTGCTGAGGACAAGATAAGATAACATACCATATATATATATATATATATATATATACACACACACACATTTGTTCTCTGTCTTCCTCCTCTCTCCCTAATTCCTCCCTTTTCTACTTCCTTCTCTTAAGAATATAGCATAATTTATCAAGTACTTCCAACAAGCCATGTGTAAGGCTTTGTAATTGGCATTTAGAATACCGAGCCTAAAGAAACCTTAAAGGCCTTATACTCTGGTATGAGAGAGTTAAGTCAATATTTACTACAAAATAATAAAATTTCCTTAAAGGATATGGCAAATATTGTAGGTTGGCTCACTCAACGCTTATTGCAATTCCCTTTCTTTTTCTATCCTCTCCTATAGAGATGCCAGAGAGAGAAAAACCCACTTTTCCAAGACCCTTACAACCACAGGTAGCCATGTGACACATTTCGGATCAATGAGAAATAAGCAGATGTCTCCCAGGAATTTCTGGGAAACATTACCCCTTTCTGCTAGTTCCTGCATGGATTACAAACATAATGGTTGTAGTAGCTGCAGCCATCCTGGGACATAAGGGAAAAAGGCAAGAGAATCACAGAGACTTTGGCCCCATCATCCTTGCACCACTGATCTAATACCAAATATCACAGGCCACCAGATATTTTTGCATAAGAAAAAAGTAAGGCTTTATATATTTATGCCCATTATAAGTCCGGCTTTCTGCTATAGGCAAAGACAAGTTCTAATAGATTCATTGGCCATTTTCTAAAATGGCTTAATTCTTTTAACTAAACCTCTACTATCTTATGTTTATAAATTAGCCATTTTCTCCTGATATCACAATTAGGAAAATACAAATTACTTAATGGTTCTGGATAATTGAAATTGTTTTAAAAAAAAAAAAGAATCATACTAGGTTTCTCAGACCCAGTTAATATACCATACATTTATGGGATAGGGAAATGTAAAAGAAAGAAATGAAATAAAATCCCAAACTTGAAGAGTTTCATAAACAGTAATTTGAGGGGAGAGGTCCTTTGAGTCAATAGTCTCCACATTTTAGAAGCTCTGTGATATTCACAAATCTTACTTTGTCAACCAAACAGCTTTGCCATATTAGAAGTGACTGAGCATTCAGAACTTGAAAAGGCCATTAAGTTCTTCCGTAGAATTGTTTTCATCCAGTCCATGGCCAGGAGGGTATCTGCACCCCCAAAAGAAGAAGAGTATAGGCAAGATTGAGGCCATGAAAAGGTAATGGGCAGAAGACAATCTCACCAAGATTACATTCCATAAAACAGAACTGGCAACATCTGCTCAATCTACTGTAGATAAACAGTGAACTATTTTCCATCTCATTAACTGAGAGGATGAGATATTAAATAAACCCCAGGGGCCTCATGCTTTGTTATCACGTTTAAGGCTTGGCCCAGACTTGCTGCATTAGCTAATCCATGTAACGGTTTATAGTCTAAAATCCTATACAGTTCTTCTCTCTCCCTCTCTCTCTCTCTTTTTCTCTCTCTCATTCACACACAAACATACACACACACACACACACACACACACACACAAATTCCCAAGTGGCTTAAAAGCAAAAGTTCCTGCTTAATCTGTCTTTCTAATTACTAGTAACTTAGCTTAAATTATTAACCATGTCTTCAACTGTGATATATGATACCTGTAGGTCTCTAAATAGGATTCTAATAGAATTATCTAATTCTATTAAGCTGCAAACAACTGCCCATTAAATATTTATTAGCCAGCTTGCATTCATCGAAGATAGATTGGAGTGTCAGCAAACCTCTGGCTTCCCTCTTCCCAGAACTCTGTCACACAGAAGATTCAGCCAAACCAGCTCATCAGAATCGTGCCTATTGATCAACTGCCAATTACCTGTTTAATCAAAATCAATGGAAATAAAAAAGAGTTCAGAAGAACTTACAAGGTATGGTATGGATTTTTTTAATACTTGGTTAAATAAGTAAATTGGTTAAAATCTAGCTATCTTGCTTGTAAACACTTAAGGTTTATTTTACCATGGGGAAAACTGCTGACAGTTAAATAATTAGATTCTCTTTTTCAGACTGGTGAATTGTATTTTTAATAAAGGAGTTGAAGAACTGTCAGTTTTACCCACCCAGGAGAGACGTTTTTTGATGCCATGCTTTCAGGCTAAAATGCCTTCTTTCTTAAAGCCATCTGAAAGATAACCTGACACCTTTGGCAGACAGCACTACTTCAGATGGTAAGCATGTGGGCAGTTTTAGACAATTAGATTATGCAAAATGGCAAGTGTTCATTCACTAAAAATGCAAGAACCATCTGGATTCTCCCAGAGGATCGGGGAAGAATGAACAAGGAAAGTCACCGCTCTAGATGAACCACTTTAACAGGAACTGCTCAAAACTCAAATTGCAAATCAATTCCTCTTAGCAAAAGGCCATAATGAAGAATAAAAAGGAAAAGGAGCAACATCATCCGATTGTCATTCAACTAGTCTCCCAATAGTCAAAGTTAAGCCAAAGAAAAAGGGAATTGCTATAGCAAATAATTAGTATATAGTGATATACAATCTTATTTCCTGGTTGTTGTATTTAAGAATTCAACTTCAGACAAATACCTTATAGTCTGATTTTGAGAAAATACCCCTGTCCAAAAGAAAAATAATTAGGATAGACATGAAAATGAGACTAAGGATCTCTAGTTATTAAAGACAAACCATGAAGGGGACCAAGATGGCGGACTAGAAGCAGCCCATGTGCCACCACTCTCTGGGAGAAGATCAAAAACTGCACGTAGAGGCTCACCTACAGATGGAACCTCTTGAAGAGAGCATCAGGGAACCCACAGGAGACACTCAGAGTGAAGGAGACAGGGATGGAGAGTTCCAATCGCCAAAAATGGAAGAAGGTACCTGGGGGAGACCCCTATACATGGGGAAGTGATAAAGGAGAAGGCCCCAAGGCCCCACGTTCCCCACGCAGACACTGTGACTAGAACCGTGGGCTCCCCCGCCACCACCACTACCATGGGCCTCTGTGCTGATTGGGGAACTGATTGGAGACTATATAGTGAAGTTGCATCAAAGAGCAGCCTCAGCAGGATCCTACTGGCCTTAGTTCCTGGGCTGCCGCAGCTGATGCTACTCTGAGCTCTCAGGTCAGAGGTTCATGGTCTACACAGGGATCAGCTTTGCTGCAGCTTTCCCAAGATCACCCCTTGCTGGGCCTGGAAGGGAGCAGGGAGAGCAAACACTTTCACATACCCCTAACTGGGAGCCAGGTGCCCCCTACACCAGGGGACTGTAGCAAAGCTCGAGGTGTTCCACCATAGCAGCCTCAGTGGGACCATAGCAGCCTCAGTGGGACCTGTGTGGGGAGAAATCCCCAGTCATCCAGCAGCCCAGCCCCCATGGCCCTGCATCCCAACCAGTGGAACAAGCCCCCCGACCCTGTATGCCACATAGAGATTCACACCCCATCAAACTCAAGCTCCAAGCATCAGGCATGTCACCCAGCCCACTGCACTGATGTGCTAACCACACCTTCACAGTTACACATACCCTGCAATGGGCCATGACTTCTGGTTGTGTGCCAGCCAGCAGGCCACACTCCCTGCCCTGTGCCCCTGATGGCAGGCCATGCCCCCACAGCACCGTGTGATGCCATGCCTACAGTCCAGCTCTCCACCACCGACCACTTGCCACAAGCCATCTCCCACCACACACCACCATTACACCTAGAACTGCATGGAGTAAATACCCATAGCCCTGACACCTGCAGCCACCACCTAAACAGCTTTGCCAAACAGCCACTCCCACCAATGCAAGGAGACCCAGGCAGAGCAATCTCCTGCAATGCCCACCTCAGTAGAGAGGGACTCACCCAGTCCCCTGTCTGCGCTTCCAACAGTGGCCTAGAGACCAATCTACCACTCCACACAAAGATCCCTCAGCATTGGCCCAGGTCCTACAACCTGCCCAGACACTGGCCAAGTTCTCATGATGCACTCAGGCACCCACCAGGGTCCTGTGATGTGCCCAGGCACCAACAAAGGTCACATTACCCACCTCTTTGGAAAGGAACTTGCACAGCCCCCTGCCCAAGCTTCCAAACAGCAGCCTGGAGACCAATACACCAATCTGAACAAATATTCCCCGATATTGGCTTGAACTGTGACAACCATAGAGGATAGAGACAAGGAAGGAGAATAGCTATGTTACAGGATCTCAGTGCATCCATCTCTCTTCTACCAGATCAATCCTCTAGAGTAGGACACAAAAGCATTGTCTAGGAGCCTCTCCTTCTCACAAAGGAGGGGAGTTTCTAGCAAAGAAGAACAGGTATACTGCCAAACTGTCAGCCCTGAGCTGAGAAAAAATGTTTCAGCTAAGAAGAAACCAGCAAAAAAATCTGGCAACATGGAAAACAACCTAGTTTGACACCCCCAGAGGATTACAATAGATCCAAAGCAATGGACCCCAAACAAAAGGAAATTGTCAAAAATGTCAGAAATGGAATTCAGAATATGGATTCTGAATGGAATTGAACAAGATGAATGGACTTGAAAAGAAAGTTGAAAACCCACACAAAGAAGCCCAAAAAATGCTTGAAGACATAAAATAAAAAAATTTAAAGCTCACTAAAAAAATAGACAACATAATAAAGGACATAACAGAACTTAAAGAAATGAAAGAGTCATTTATGGAATTAAAAAATACAACAGAAACTTCAAAAACAAGCTAGACCTAGCAGAAGAAAGAATCTCAGAGCTTCAAGACAAGGTTTTCAAACTAACGCAGTCAAAGGTGCACAAAAAAAGATAAAGAAGAATAAACAATCACTCAGAGAAATATGGGACTATGTGAAATGAGCTACTGTATGGATTATAGGTATCCCTGAAGGAGAAGAAAGAAAAAAAAGCATGAAAACCTATCTGAGGGAATTATTGAGGAAAACTTCCCTGGTATCACCAGACATTTAGATATCCAGATACAAGATGGTCATTGAACACCAGGAAGATTCATAGCAAATAGGACATCCCAAAGACAGATGGTCATCAACCTGATCAAAGTCAAAATGAGGGAGAAAATTTTACAAGTTGCAAGACAAAAACAAAACTAACCTACAAAGGAAAACCCACCAGGCTAACAGCACACTTCTCAGTGGAGACTGTACACGCCAGAAGGGATTGGGGCCCTATTCTTAATGTTCTTTTTTTTTTTTTTTTTTTTTTGAGGCAGAGTTTCACTGTGTTGCCCAGGCTAGAGTGAGTGCCGTGGCGTCAGCCTCGCTCACAGCAACCTCAAACTCCTGGGCTCAAGCAATCCTTCTGCCTCAGTCTCTTGAGTAGCTGGGACTACAGGCATGCACCACCATGCCTGGCTAATTTTTTCTATATATATTTTTAGTTGTCCATATAATTTCTTCCTATTTTTAGTAGAGACGAGGTCTTGCTCTTGCTCAGGCTGGTCTCAAACCCCTGAGCTCAAACAATCCGCCCGCCTCGGCCTCCCAAAGTGCTAGGATTACAGGCAAGAGCCACCGCGCCCAGCCAGAAAGAGATATTCTTATAAAACCAAACAAAAAGGAGAGATGGAGACCAAAGCAAAGATTTATTGCTTTTTCTTAATTTTCTTATTTTCTTTCTTACCCTCAAGAACCTGCCCTTCAAGATTCTTTCAGTTCCTCATTCAAAAGGAAATATTTCATCTTTGAGTTATTTTACCCCAGGAGAGTGAATTGTTCTGAAATCAGGCAGGAATGGACTCCTAAGAAATGTTAGGGAAAAAAAACTAAATCTGCCCTAAAATATCTCCCCTGCTCACCTACCAAAGTGCCAGATGTTCCCACCATTAGAGCATCTTCTCACAGTAAAGGGATTAGATCAGTCAGTCCTTCACCTCGCAGAGAACTGGCCTCTGAAGATGTGAGACATAGGACACAAGCTTTATCCACATGGGAAAGGATGATAGAGATCAAGAGCCTGGTGCATCTCTAGAAGAGGGGATGCTGACATACGGGACCAAAGTCACATTACCTGATCAGCCGAAGACCAAAAAAGAAAAGAGTGCTGTAAGGGAATGGGGCCCAAGCATTCTACACTGCTCATTCCCTACCAAACACCATCTTATTTCTGATTCTCCTCATGTTTCTATAAGACAAGGCCTTGAGAATTTTACCATGCAGTAAGAAAATAAAATTCCACCAATGGCCTCCTTTTCCTAAACAATCATAAGTCACCATGGTAAACAGTTCACTTTCTAAAACTATTAGTTATATATGGAACACTACAGAAAGATTGCTAAAAATTTCCTTTCTTTCACTGTAGAAACCGGAGCATAGAGCTCTCTGTTCATAGAGCTTTATAAGGACATATTGGAGATTGATTGGGGAATGAGTAAATGTCACCAATTCATGGCCAAAATAATGGCCGGATAGAACCTAAATCTCTCAAGTATGAAATATTACAACTTTCAAATTCCCTAGTAGTGTATCTCTTAAAAGAATGAAATAAAGTACAAATCAAGAATTGTTCTTTGGAGGAATATTCCTAGATCATATTGTCAAGAAACAGATAATATGTCATTTCTCCTTAGCTCTCGGGAAGAGTGGAAATGTCTGGAGAATATGCAATGAGCAAGTTACCTGCTGCTGTCTTGTACAAATTTTAAACAGAGACCAAAAGCAGCTTGGTTGGTTTCCCTTAGCAAGGAACAAGCATCTCTAGAGAGCACACCCTCCACCAGGCAAAAAAAGCTGCCTCTCTAAATGTCTCTGTTTTATGTACTCCCAGCTGGAACTGGGATTCTGCTTTCTCTTTTAGAGGCAAAGGGCTCTGCTACCACATCTGGGGAAAGGATGGGGCAGAACTACATTTTGAATGATATGTTTATGTGTCAATCTCTTTGTCCAGTTTGTAAAAAAAAAAATAGAAGCAATTGTGCAAATATTATTTAACTCATAAAAAGTGCTGCTGACCTAAGCCCAGTCCAGAAAGATCCTATTATAGAACAGGTTTTTCTACTCCCAGAAAGTGGGAAGAAGTTGGTAGAAGAAACAAGAACGCAAATAAGAAAGTATAAGAGGGAAACTGTGAAGTACTGCTGCAGCCAGAATCATTCCATAAAGAATTCAGAGCTGCATAGATGCTGAGATTCACCAAGTCTGTTGCCATCCTTTGAGGACTACTCTGCCTGAGATTTCTAGGCTTCCACCCCATATCTGTTTTTCTGTACTAATAAAAGTTTTATCTGTATGCATGGCTGCCAAGTTAAACACTACATTTCTCAACCTTCCTTAAAGCTAGATGTGGCTACATGAACAAGTGCTAGCCAACGAAGGATACAAGCAGAAGTCACTTGTGTAACTCTCTGGTCACACCCAAAAAACAAGGCACATGCAATTCTATTATTCTTTCTTTCTCCCCACAATGCTGGAATTCCAGACATAGTAATGGGAATGAAAGCACCCGTCATAGGCCCAGAGAAAGTCATAGGCTAAGAATAAAAGAGCAACAACACAGAAGATTCTGAGTCCACGCAGTGAACCTACTGCATAAGCCCTAGACCAGGGCTGGGGAACCTGCAGCCTTAAGGCCACATATAGCTTTCTAGGTCCTTAAGTGTGGCCTATGGACTGAATCCAAATTTTACAGAACAAATGCTTTTATTTTTATTAATACATTTTTGTTCGTCTTTTATATTTTTATTTTCTTTTTAAACTGAATGTATTTAAAATACCAAAGAATAAAATAAGTTTCAACGAAATAATCCTCCCAGATTGACCGGCACTATTAGGACATTAGTAAGCCATATGGGCTAAATTAACAGCTACTATGCTTGTGATTTAGTTCTAACGTCCACTGCCTGACTGGCACCATTACCACATGAGGCTACTTGATGAGAGTTTATGGAGGTCGTGTACACCAGTCTGTTATCAGCTTTTGACAACAGTGCACTGTGTTTCTGTTTGAAGTGGAATATGTGAATAGTTGCACAACTTGACTGTATTTTTTAATTCTGTCTGCTTAACAGCCCATCATGTCAAAGACCATGAGAATGCTGAAGGAAGAAAACAGATTTTTTAATGAGGATTGGGAATTGCAATATCATCTTGTTTCTGCTAAAGATAAGATGATTTGCCTGCTTTGTGATACTGGAATATCAACATCAAAGAAATTCAATGCTCATCAGCATTATAAAACTCATAAGGACCACAAATATTTTAAATTAGAGGGAGAGAAACAAAAGGTGGTATTGCAGAAATTAAAAGATGAAAATCAAAAGCAAAGGCAATTCTTTCAAGCAGCAATAAGACCTGGAAATAATGCCACTGACACAACTTATAAACTAGCTTATATACTCAGAAAAAATGGGAAGCCATTCAGTGATGTAGAAATTGTGAAAGAATGCATTGTCAAAGTTGTAGGATGCTTAGACCCTGATAACGTTTCAAAGTACAAACAACTGCCTCTTTCAAGGAGAACCGTAACTGATCGGCAGCATGAATGAGCCTTCAACTTAACAGAACAACTTCATGAAATACTTCAAAAGGAAAATATATATTATTCAATCACTTTGGATAAATCAACTGATGCTACTGACTTGGCACAGGTTTTATACTTCATTTGGGTCATAACAGATTTTCTTTCCTACAAATAGTTACTGGCTTTGGGCATTCTTACAGACGGAACACGGGGAATAGATACCTTCAACAACTTTCAAGATAAATGTCATGAAGTTGGACTGAATTTAGTAAATTTAGTGAGTGTATGTATACACAGTGCACCTTCCATGACAGGAAAACGTGAAGGGTTTATTGCAAGTATTAACACATCCAGATATTCTCATTTCTTTTCATTGTATCTTGCATCAGCAAAATCTCTGTGCTCAAGCTACTATTTTAAGTGACACTTTGCAAGAAGTTATAAGTATTGTTAACTATCCTCATGCAAATGCAACACGGCATCACCAGTTTTGTAACATGCTAAAGTTGAAAGATGAGGCATTTGTGTGGATTTGCTGTATCATTCTAAAGTGTGTTGGCTATCGCAGGGATAGGTATTAGCCAAAATTTTGTCTCTGAGAGAACAGATAATTAAATTTTATGAAGAACAGAATCAACAATGTAAATTATTGAAAGAAGTTTTCTATAGGAATGCAGCATTTTTCTGTGATATCATGTCAAATCAAAATGATTTGAATAGCAAGGTAAAACTAAGTCTATATTTGAGATGTAGCAAAAAAAATCCAGGCATTTCAAAAAAAAAAAAAAAAAGCTATCTTTTTTCAAACCACTTCTTCTTCAAAAGGAAATTTCAGATGAACATTTTTCCCAGTTAGAAAAGGTCATTGATGAGCAAGATGATATATGCCAATCAGCTGTTATAGACCTATTAATTGAAGAATACAATGAAAGCTTCATTGACTTTGAGAATCATGACATCACATCCAAATTGACATGTCAGCCTCAGCTAGTTGATATTACCAAGACTCCTAAAGAACTACAGATGGAATTGATGGAGATCTCAGGAGATGACATTTTAATGTTTAATGCTATGAAAGATCCAGTTGAAATATGGAAGAATACAGTAGAATACCCATGCCTTCAGCAACATGCCCAAAAAACACTTTCTTACTTTTCAGCTACTTATTGCTATGAATCTACATTCTCCTACCTAACCAAAATCAAGACACCCTTAAGGTCACAAGTGACTGATACCCATCTAGACGATCAACTGGAACTGCGGTCCTCCATGCTGCAACCAAATATTCAAATGTTTTCCGACAAAAAGCAGACATACCAAAGTCATTAAAAGAGGAGTTAACTTTAAAATTAACAAATAATTTTCATTTTTTGAAATTATTAAATACATTGTAGTTAGATTTTTACAAAATAGTGTACATTTTTAAGTATATCTAATTGAAGTTTGTTGAATGCAGTCTTATTTGATTACAGCTAAATTAATGCAGCCTTCCAACATGAAGTTTCCACACCCCTCCCCTAGACTGCTTATACTCAGCAGCCAAACAATATCCTAAAACTTGCAACCACCAGCTGCTATCGATCAGCTCTTCACCAGCCACCGTCCCATTTGGAGTGATGATTATCTGTGATGGGATACCCAGTACCCCCATTAAACAAGGAGGATTCTGCTATCTAATAGCTACACCCACCCGACTAACACCACTACCAAGAACAGAGGTTACTACAAACAACTTGCAGGATTGTGAGAGCTTGGATCAAGATCACTGTCCCAATCAAGGTGAGACCATGATGAACCAGTTTGAAATCACCCACTGAGTGTGGTCTGCTGTGGCTATAATGCTGCCAGTGACAGCTCTGTAGCCTTTATCTCTTGCCAGGAAACTTGAGGGGTGAGCCAGAGCAAGGTCACCTAAATATATTGCAACAGCCAAGACCTGATGACTGAATAAATAAGTGCATGTGGAATGGAAATTAGGGGGCTAGACCTAAAATAAATTTAACAGACTGCCTCCTCTTTATGTTCTCCTTTTAATCAGTTGGTTTCAAGAGACTTTGCTTTGCAGAAGAGGAGATGTGACTCATGAGTATGCTTGCCAGAGACAGATGCTGGTGGGTTTGTTGTTTTTTTGTTTTTTTTTTTTTTTTTTAATTCTATCAGAGAGGATCTGCAAAAAAATGGATGAGGAGAAAGGCCAATGGTAAACATGGTTAGAATCAAGGCAGATTTTCTGGGGAAGCTGCATAGGATTTTTATGGATTCGCAGTTTCTAAAACTCTTTTCAAAGACATAAAAATAAAAGATGAATCTGAGTTTTACAAATAAAGGAATTTAGAGACCATGATCTAGATTAACTCTGTTTTCCTAAACAAACACTTAACATAGTATATAACACAATTGGCAGTCAAATATACTTTTTGTTGTTGTTGAATAAATGATCACCTGACTAGGAAACAGGAGAGAAGAAAGACTTGTCCAAGATCACATAGGAAAAATTCAGGACAGTTGTGGATAGAACAAAGATGTCTCAACCCCAGATCTAATACATTTTCTATGCTGCCTTCTCTCACTGTGTCACAGAGCCTCTTTAGTTCTTTAAATGATCCCTAAATCCATGCACACATCTTCCTTTTCCTAATGTATATATCAGTTAGGATAATTTTAGCTGTAAAGTAGCTAACATCAGAAGAAGCTGGTTTTATTGTGTACAAAAATCAAGAAGTAAATTTTCTCAGGGTTGATCTTGGTGACTCACCACCACCATCAAGGATCTAAGAACTTTACATCTTTTCACTTGCCCATGCTCATGTGTTGCTTTTATCTTTTGGCCTATTTCCTCAAAGTTGCTAAATGGTTGTAGCACGTCTTTTTTTTTCTCTGAAAGCACACGAGTAGTAAAGAACAGACAAGGATAAAAATGTCTTCCTTCTCACATCACTCTCTCTACTGGTAAAAAACAATTATCTTTCCCAGACACTTCAATATACTTCCCCTTATGTCTCATTGGACAGAACCAGGGCACGTGCTCATGCCTGGACCAATCACTGGCAAAAAGGAATGAGATTGTAATAACTGCCTAAGGCCATTCACAATTCATCTAATGAACGGGGCACATTCTACCCCAAACAAATGTATTAACACAGAAGAAGAGGAAATGGCTATTTGAAGCCATCTCTAAGATCCTGCCACATACACAGATTGCTTTGGCAGCTCTACTCCTCAAGACTAAGATAAGCCTACTGGTATTGTATCCCAGAAATGCTAGACATAGGAGTATGAAGTCAATTCAGCAAACATTTGTGAAGCACTTTGTATGTGCTAGTCTCTACAGACCTTGATGCTAAAACAACAAATAGGACTGACACTTTTTTTTACCCTCAGGGAGCTCACTACAATGGCAGATGAAGACCAAAAAATAGGTTATTGCAATCCATCATGATGTGTGTTCTTACGGGGAAAGTGCCTAAAACTATGGGAAAATAAAGACAATATGACTAGCCCAGATGTGGACGGTCAGGGAAGGATTCTAAGAGCAGGTATAATCAGCAGAATAAGTAGAAGCCAGCATGGAAATGCAATAGGACAAGCAGAGTGTGTTCCACGTAGAAGGTTGTGCATGAGTGCAAGAGACAAGTGAGAATATAACGGGTCTGAAGGCTGAAAGAGAAAAATTCAGTACCACTACAGCACCTAAGGCAGGGAAATCGACAGAGAATAAAAAGGTAAGAGCTTGTGTATGAAGTAGTTTGGGGGGAGAAGTAGCTGATTTCAAGTTTTGGCCAGTTTGATGAAGGATCTGCCACAACAGCTGTAGGTGGAGTCACAGGTGTGAAAACAACCGAGAGGCAGCAGCACAAAGGCAACCAACCCCCTCTGAAGAAACGGATCAAGTCATTGCTACTTGGCGACTTGCAATTCCCTTTGCCGATTCTCCATCTATTGAGGCTATTACAGCCCAGGATGAAAATAATGTACCAGTTCAGAGTGTCAACAGCTCCCCAGCAGAAGGGCTGGCGTGGGTAATGAGTGTGCTTTGACAGCCCAAGGTCAGATATTTAACAATATTCCAGAGTTAAGTATGATACACTGAGTGCTGTTTTAGCTCCTTACTTGAAAGGCTCACAGCTGCTAATATTTACAGAAATAGGAAGCAATTACAGTTCGCTGCCACAGGAGGAACTTAAATAATTTAAGACTCATAATGCCTCTGATTCTTTTCAAGCCATCTTTTCTCCAGAACCAGCTGCTTCTAGCTCTCAGAGAGCCCCCTCTTCGGAAGGCAGAGTCAACCTGATGTGAAGCTCTGCTTTTGCTAGCCCAAAAACTCAAGCACACAGCTTTTTGGCACCACTACGCTTCTCCCACACTTGTATTTCATCTCTGGAAAAGGCCCCTTTTCTCACCAGCGATGAAACTCCGAAGCCATCTGCCTGGGCTAATCTGGGCAAACTGGCATGAGCAGAGAGAACCAGAATGTGATTTCACAAATTAAACTAATTTATTTCAGTAGCCATTTTTATGACACGGATGTGGTAGGACAAGAATAGAGAAGAAGAAAGGGAAATGGTGGCGGCAGGGGAGGGGGACCGGAGGGGATTGAATATGTTGAATGCTAAACAGAAGAAAGTCACATTTTAAGTGCCCAATCAAAGTTTCCATGTGAACCACCAGAAGAGCCTCTTCTTAGGATTCAATTGTGGATTCAGCTTTTCCTATAGTGGTGAACAAGCTGATGAGTGAGGTTAAAAAATAATGGAGGCAATTGTAAATTTTTTGAGCTAAGATTTAGATTGATGAGTTTCTAGCATAAGCCCATAAGAGGATATTTGCAAGAAGTTGAGAATATTGGGGTATCTGCTTCCATTATAAAGTTTAAAAATAGGACTATATGACTAAGACCCTGACTAGACGTTCTTGGATCTTTGACTTCTACAATCTTTAATTTATCTTCACATCTTGAAGAACAAGTTTTCTGCCACCCACTAAATTACCTTTCAAGTCGTAGGTCTACACCTTTGTGGCTCCAAACTCTAGGGAATCATTCCATAACCATGAGTCTCAATTTCTACACCTACGAAATGGAGATCACCTTATAAACATGTTTTAATGAGAATTAAATTACTTTAAATGAAATAACGTAGACAAAGAATCTAATAATGTCTAGGCTATGGAAAGAATCCAATAAAGGCCAGCTCCTTCCCTTCTCTCCCAATATCTGCTCCTCCATTATTTTCATCCACATAAAGTGTGTACTTTTCCAATGCCTATTGCATTTGGGAGAAATGCTAATTCATTTATTTTCTTTGTACCTTGGAAATACACAGAAACATTTATATTTTTATATCAGAAAATGTCTTGCTAAGGGATGAATTGTGCCTCCCAAAATTCATATGTTGAATTCCTAAGTCTTCCAAGCCTTAGAACTTGACCTTATTGGGAAATAGAGTTATTGCACATGTAGTTACTTAAAATGAGGTCATAGTGGAGTAGGGTGGGCTCCCAAGCCAATATGACCAGTGTCCTTATAAGAAGGGGAAACTGAGACACAGACAAGTGCACAGAAGAACACCATGTGACTATAAAGGCAAACATCAAGGTGATGCAGCAGAAGACAAGGAACAAAAACTATTCCAGCAAACACATCACCAGAAGCCCAGAAGAGAGGCATGGATCAGATTCTCCCTCATAGCCTGCAGAAGAAACAAATCCTGCAGACACCTCAATCTCAGACTTTGAGCCTCCAGAACCATGAGACAATAGATTTCTGCTGTTTAAGCCATCCAGTTTGCAGTACTTGATTACGGCAGCCCTAGCAAACCAATACAGGGCACTGCTGAAAGTGGTTCTCTAGTCAGGGTACACATTATGACTTTTTTTTTATAGGTGACTCTAAGGCTTTTGAGCGGACATTCAATTGTATCCTATGCAAAAACCATGGCTAACGTGGACAGTTCTGGCTGGGTGAGAACACAGAGGTCCTTAGTCATTGCTTCCTCAGTCTCAAAGCACCTTCAATGAGAGGTCTCATGAGCTCCATTTATTTATCTGGGTTTCCTTTCCACTAGACCTGCTACTCCTTGAAGGCAGACACCGTGCCTCACTCAGCTTCCCATCCTGACATGAAGGTGGGGAAGGGGCATAGCATTTATTGAACACCTTACTTTTTGCCAAATACTGTGCTAAGTACTTTGAATTTAGCTCCACAAACTGATGTTAGCGCCTGTCATGTCCCAGGAAGGCATCAATGTCCTCATTTTATAAAAGAGGAAATTAGGCTCAGAAAATTATGATGGAAAGTGGTGAAAATCTTTTCTTTCATTTTTTATTATATTTTTCAGTATGATTTCAGGAAATATAAAATAGGAAACCAAAGCAGAAGCTCCTTTGGAGCTTGGGCTCAGAGAGGACAAGAAAGAATGGGAGGTGAAAGATGTCCTCTCCCCCAAAATTTCCCATAAATAAACCATAAACTATAAGTAAACCACAATGAGGGATTACACGTTTCTTACCCTGAGAAAGTGTAGATAAAATCTAGAATAAAGTATTTCTCAGAAAGAAAAGTCTGACCCAGAAAAACTCATTCCCCTTCTAAATTATTCAAAATGTATTAATTGTATCTGTGAAGTGAAATGCTAAGTTAAAATCATGCCCCATCTTTTGCTCTTCAACACAGAAGAGTACAGCAAATAAATATTTCAAAGCCAATGCTACTGGATCAAATTCATATATGTCTGTGGATCAAATCCAGATATATAGATGATAGATAGATACATACATACATACATAGATTAAATCTATATGTAGAGGTAGATATTATGGAAAAATATTAAATACCTTCAAAAATATGAATACTTTCTCTCAAAATAATGGTATTAAAGAAACAACATTTTTCTCTACCTAGGAAAGGTTTCTGGCATAGATTTCTTTCAATGTATTAATTTCTTTTTAAGTTTTGATGTCTTGCATATCAAGACACCGCCCCACACAACAGATACACTTGCTAAGAGAAATAAGAGGCAACCCTGAGTACCACGACTACTTGCACCCCCAGCCCCTGTTGGTTTCCTCTGATCACAGCCAGCCCTTCAGAATGACCTAGGACCCATCTAGACAATCTGAGTGTCTGATTAACCTTGATGATGCTCTCTGAGTTTGACATTTCTCTTGACCATTTCACTGCTTAGTCATTGGTTTTCTTCCCTTCCCAGCTCCCTTTCTAGTGTATTATTCCATGAAGAGGGGACTCAGAACCAATTTTACAGGATCCTGAAGAGACACTAAAAAGCTCCCCCATCTCAGGCCCTTGAACCAAAGCAAACATGTCCTGCAGTTCCGACCTGCAGGTTTCCAAATCCACTCCATGCAATCCAAGGAAATCTCAACTGTGAACCTTCATGGAAAATTGTTGCTAAATCAACACCCAACTGGATGTTTAATGATTAATTACATCCCCTTGAGAAAATATTCAATGACAACATCGCCTGGCAGTTATGCTTTGTTTTAGTACACCTCTCAGAAGGGATGTCGAAGCATAACCGATTTTAGACTCTATCGCCTATAAATGAAAACACATCTAAGCAGTAAAATTCAATATTTACACTGAATTCTTTTTCAAAGCAACCATGAGCCCCCTGAGGACAGGCACCATGCATTTTTTTATTCTGAACACCCATCATGATATTTAGCATACTGTTTGCTTCCAATAGATGTTGGGCAGGACTGACTGGCAGAGAAGGCACTAGGATACAAGTATTGAAGACTGTGGCTAACATCAAAGGTGAGCAAAAGCTACCTGCAAATTGCATCTATTTGCATATCAAGTCCCCAAACTAGTGGGAGTGTTTTTAATGTTTGCCTTGAACACAGACTCTAAGAATATGAAAGTAGTGATTTACCAAGCCTGATTCCTTAATGTCAAAATACAAGAAACTCAGTCATTCCCACAAAACAAAAGTACAGTTTAATTTAAAATGACAGCTAGGAAACTTAAGACTTAACCATGTCAACAGAACAATTAATTTCTTTATTTGAAACATACAACATATCTGATGTATTTGCTAATCATTTTACCCTGTCACACTTGAGAAGCTTTTGACTTATACCAGTGCATAAACAATGCTTGTGCTTTTAAACTTTTCTAAATATAAGAAATTACATACTAACTAATACAGGGAGGAATAACATAGACAGTCCTTGTAATCCAAAAGTTATCACTGCTAACTTTTTGATGTTTTTCTTCCACATTGTTTCCATCTGAGAGCATGTATAATTTAGTTCAAAAATGGAATCCTATACATCCTGTTTTGTAACTTTCTTTTTTTCATTTCCTGTGTCTTTTTCTAACTCCCATGGTTTTTTTTAAATCAGACAAAAACATTACGTGATTAGCTAGCAAACTTATATCAACAACCATTTACTGCTTATTTTTCTGAAGTAATGAACAATTTCATGATTTTACACATTTCAGCATCCCAGTCAAGCTGAGGTAAGGTAAGTAGAGATGGATCGCTGTTCAGAAATATATCAAAACCCCCAACTGGGTTGTTATACCAGAGCTCAAGAGATTATCAACAAAAAGTTTCTATTTCTACTACAGGCTGACCCTGGGTGACTCTGACCCAAACCTTTTGCTTACAAGATAGGGAAGAGTCTCTATTATATCAGCTCACCAGTTGCAATGTTGACTGTCTGACATCGGGGTGAGGATGGGGGAGGAAGGAAAGAAAAACCTACACATTCAGACATTGTAGTATTTCACCAGTAGATTTCCAGACATACTGTGGTACACAAGCCCATCAATTATATAAACTCCCAGAAAGTTCAAATAAAACAATAAACAAAGAAAAGGTCATCGTATAACAGCAAAGCAAGTCAGGGAAAACAGCTGCCAGTGTCAGGCAATGCTTCAGCCAATCTAAGGGGGAAAATATCGGGAGAGATTAAGACTGCGGATGGCTTTAAATCTTCAGATGGTGCATTCGGTCTGAGAGCTGCCATGCCAAGAAAGACAGCTGTCAAAATCAGTAACCCAGTGGCCCTTTCAACCACAGCTCTCCTTCCCCACAATAGTTGGTCAACACCCATTTTGTGGGCTTGGAAGCCTGGAGTTTGGGTTACAGTCTGCAAAACGTTAGAATGGGTTCTGGAAAAAAAAAAGAAGGAAAGAAAGAAATCTTCCATGAGGTGCTCCTTTGGGAGAAGCCAGTTTGATCTGAAGCTCAGGTCCAGAATGAATGAATATCTCAGGTGACATAAAGAGTGATCGAGGTTCTGTCAGCTCTGTCTGCACTCTGGATAAGTGAGCATGATATTTGCGGATTTCAGTTTCAAGAACTGACCTTACCTCTTTGTTAGAAGTGCTTTGACTAGAAAGAAAGCACAGTGATTAAAAGTTAAGGTTATCAAATTGCTGCTTATTAACATTTTTCGAGGGCTTTAACTTGTATCTCTGAAAATTAGAATATTTCCTAATTACCTGCACATATCTCACTGATGAAAACTGATGGGATCATTTTATTCCCTACTTGAAATCCTGCAATAACGCCAAATACAACTCCTTATCATGTCCAAACGTGTCCTTTTTGATCTGAACACAGAGCCCTCCTTCTCAAAAATGTTCAATGTATAAGGCACAGTTCGCCAGATGTTGCAATTTACAAATCCCCAATTTATGCCAGATGGTTTCTCATCTCCCTGTCTTTGCACATGCTGGTCACTTGGCCAGGCAAACCTTTCTGCAGTCCTCGACCTTCCTTCATTCCAACCCCCAATCTTCCTTAGTCACTACTACTTCAGTAAAACAGAGTCACAAAATGGGGCTGACTTTGAAACTGGCTACTTGGATTCACATCCTGCTTCCACCATCTAGTAGTTGCTTAACGTCTCTGTGCCTGTGTTTTCGCAGCACTGAGATGTGAAAAGGAATAATACCTAGAGATGCTGAGAATTTTAAACAAGATAAGACACTAATCAGGTAGCTTTGGGAACAATCTAAGTGTTCATAAACTAATAGCTATTATCACTATCATCATCATTATCATCACTATCTCTTAACACTCCAATTAAAGCTCCGTGTGTTTTTTTTTTTTTTGTAAGATCCCTTTGCCAAACACAACTTCCTCCCTCACACATTGATTACTTACTCTTTTGCCCCACCCCTGAAACTTGGACGTCCTTCCAATGTGGCTATCATACTGAATCATAAGCCTTTTTTGCATATCTTTTGTCCCACAAGCTTCTTAAGAACGGGAACCACATCTCATTCATCTTTGTATTCTCAGTGGCTACCAGTGCCTGACACACAGGAAATACAAAAATAAATATTAGCTGAATGAATCAATAATTGAAGGAGTTCTTAAAAGCCAAGTGAAAACCAAATACCAATCAATCAAATCATATTTGACTGTGCTAAGGAAATTTGCTATTCGGGGAAATCATAAGAAAAATTCAAGAACTGGGGTGAAATAATGGAAAGCACATGGATTTGGAAGTCAGAAATACCTAAATTAGAATCCCAGCTGTTCCTCTTATAAGCTCTATGACCTAGACCAAGTTATTTAACCTCTAAGAGCTTCTGCCTTCTTATCTTTAAGTAGGGCTGTAACATCTACTTCATAAGGTAAACAACAAATGAGAAGACATAAGCAAAGTACCCAGGCCTATAAGAAAGTGCTTATTACTTAATTTTCCTTGTCCTTTTATGAAGATTTTTTAAGTTTAATTATTATTCCATGAATCTTGATGCTGAATTTGGATCTGTTAAAATGCTTTATACATCCATATCACCATAGGGGTCGAGTTTTTATTTTCTTGCCCTGTATCCATGCTCTTAAGCACCAAGACATGCACACCCCATCTGCTGCTGACCAAGACCCAAGGTCAGTGATTTTTATGCTATGGGCAAATGTTCTTTGCTTTCATTCAACTGTTGTATATTGTTTCTGCTGAAACCATTAATTTCAACCTTAATAATCATTATGTAAGGTTTCAAGAACCTTGGATTGAATATAGCCCTGAGAATCCCAATTAAGATATTATTTAACACTGCATTACAAATAAACTGATCAGCTCCACATATTTAGGGAAGATAGGTCTGCAAACAGAGAAGAAGGTGCTAAAGGAAACACTAGAGACTTATCTTACCTCTTTTGTTAAGTTGACTAGGTCTGACTATGATGATATAAATTCTTCACAGTCACTCAGTTAAAACAAAAATAGGGTAGTCATTTTTCCTACCAATCAACCTAGAGGACTGGCACATAAATGTCAAGATTACCAGATAATCCTGCTCATTCTTATAGAAAGAACATAAATTATTCTTGAACTCCAACCAAGCGTACAGGTTTGGCAGGGAAGTTAGGGGCATGGGGTGAGAAATGATAGTTTCTGATTTCCCATGTCCAGAGCATTCCCAGTTTATCCCTAACCAGTTTATCCCTAACTATCCCTTTGTTCTTGGCACAAGAATAAAGGGAGCAAGTTAAAGATGGCATCAGTGTTACTACTCATAAACAGAGAAATTGAATTAAATCCACCAAAATCTCAAGATCCACTGAACAGGCCTGAATCATACGTAGACATCAAACTGCTCATTCAGCCCCTAAAACCAAATTTTAATAGAACTACAGGGGTGGAGGAATAGGAACCCTGATAAGTTGAGTATGGACAGAGAGTATCATCGACTTTGTGACATTATGTAGGGTCATCTATTGCAAATGCAGCTGTCATTAAAATTAAAAAACAGGCCAGTTGCTGTGGCTCATACCTAATACTCTAGGAGGCTGAGGCGTGAGGATCACTTGAGGTCAGGAGTTCGAGACCAGCCTGAGCAAGAGCGAGACCCCCGTCTCTATTAAAAATAGAAAAAAATTGGCCGGGTGTTGTGGTACATGCCTGTAGTCCCAGCTACTCAGGAGGCTGAGGCAGGAGGATCGAGCCCAGGAGTTTGGGGTTGCTGTGAGCTAGGCTGACACCACGGCACTCTAGCCCAGGCAACAGAGCAAGACTCTGTCTCAAAAAAAATAAATAAATAACAAAATAAAATTAGAAAACACACAGTCCTCTTTCATCTTACCAGAAACCTAAAGCCTCATAATTGCTACAGAGCAAATGGCTTACTTTTGCTACATTCCAAACCCCGAGGGAACCCACAGACACATGGTCTAATATCTGCTTTAGAGTTACTGGAGGAACAGAAAAGAGAAAAGGCAACTTTGCAAAAGTACCTAACCAAAACTACAGTAGTGTGGAGTGTGGCTATTAACAACTGCCCCCAAAATAGATTGGAACTTAAGTCCAAAGAAACGCAACTTCATTTAAAACATAAGCTATGAGATAAAAGAGTTGGCACATCAACACTACATACTGAAATTTAATCAAACTGAAAAGAACAGTTGATCTGTCTTCAAGAAAAAAGGAGGGGGTAGCGTGTAATATTTTTAATATATGGATGGCTGGGTAGAGTAAATGACTGTCGCACAGAAGGTTTATCTGTAAACACTGCAGCAAGTCTGGGGTTTTTAACCACAATAAATGACTGGTTTCAATCAGATGCTGCTAGCAGGAAATCCATGGCCCATAGGAGCAATTACCCATCTCTTGACTGAAGCACAGGGCAATTACAAGCTGCCGAAGTACACTCACGATACCGGAGCACTTGACTGTACGGTGCTAATGGAACTGGGACCAGAAACAGCGGTTTGTGGCTACATTTCTCAGATGCAACCCCTCCCCAATCCCTTTCATATTTCTCCTTAGCTCACAAGATCGCACCATAGAGACATCATGGTCTGCAAAAGCAATATCATCTTTATCCAAAACACAGACAGCAAGGTTTTCTCTGCTCCTGTACCCCACAGAGCCCCTTAAAATGATTACACTCATTCTTATTTTTGTTTTAATGTATCACATCTTTATCTGTGGTTTTGCAGATGACTTCTTAACTGACTCTCCTATTCAGCATTTGGTGCCCATTATTGACTGAATCAATTAGCCAAATTAGAACTTCTAATCTTAAGGAAGTGAAGAGAAACCTGTCAGGGAAACAAATGAGAAAATAATTACTCTTTTATGTCACTGTGAAAAATACAGTCAACTAAGTATCCTTAAAATGTTAACCCCTCTAAGATTAGAGAAAGAAAAATAAAAGATAGTAAGTGGTCTATCAAGTTAACCTTCCATTCTCATTATTTTTATTTCTAATAGGTAACATTTCCTAAAGACCTAATGTGCCAAGCATTGTATTATGTGCTTTAAGTGCATTGTCTCATTTATGCCTCACAATAATTGTGAAGTAGACACTATTATCATCCTCATTTATAGAATGAAATAACAGACTCAGCTTGAGTAATTTCCTCAAGATATCACAGTCAAGTATGCTGTGGATTCAGGACTTGAATAAGATCTGTAGACATTCAAAATCTAGCTCTTAAATCCATATCATCCTGCCCCTGTTATTGGGTGACTCCCTGAGTCATAACTGAATAACGAATAATGAATAATTAGCAAAGCCACCCTATCATGTTCCCAAGATAGACATTAACAGTAAATCCCAGCATCCTTTCCCATTGTGTGTAGACAGGACCATAGCACCTTTCTCATCACAGCATTTTAGAAAGCTGACAGTCTTCAACTCTACTTTAGAATTGATCAGCATAGTAGCCTCGGTACAGCGCTTGACCCATTAGTAGGAAGTCAATAAATGTTAGAAATTAAGAGATCTTGTGTAGAAGAAACATAGACACGTGTCGTACTCAAACCAACCAGTGTAACTTCTGCCAATAGTTTACTAGTTATGTGATTTAAGCAAGTTATCTAAGTCTCTGGATCTTAGTTTCCTCATCTGTATAATAAAGATGGTACTACTCACCTTGCAAAGCTATTATAAGGATAAAATAAGATGGTCTCTGGTGTTAAGAGGAAACTGACCCTCCAGGAATACCAGACCTCTTAATGATAATAAAAGATCATTAGTTTTGCATAAAACTGCTTACATCCTTTAAGACTGAAATAGATCCAAGCTATGCTCCTACAAAGAAAGAGTGGAATTAGAAATAACATGGTGTAGTTAGAGTCCTGGGAATGGGACCATGAGGAATGAACAGACCCCATATCCCATGAAGGACAGATAACATTAAATAACAACTTAAAATAAATGGAAAAAAAAAAAAGACATCTCAGGTCCTGAATGGAGATAGAGAAACAAAAAGACACCTCCCAGCAAATGAGTAGTGAGTTGGGATACCCATCGTGGCACGTGACCTAAGGGAAGAAAATCTAAAGAAAAGTCATCAATTTTTTACTCCTAAGTCTCAGACCCAGCTAGTTAAGATTGAATCTTTGTTCTCATCCATTGGGAAACTCCTAAGAGACCATAATATTATCTAACATAAACTTTGGATTTGATTAAAGATAATTGATCCTTCCCAGAATGTTGGGGACCCAGTCCTACTGGGGAATGAGACAGAAGCTGGGTCACACATTATGGGAGCATCAGGCACAGGTGCCTGGTTCTTAGCAAGTACTCGGTGCATGTTAATTCTTATCCTCCCTTCCCTGTAAACAAAGGAAACTTGCTTCTCCAAATGCACCTTACGTTCCTGCCTACATAGATATGCACCATTTCAGTTCTGGGCCTCAATAGCTAAGAAGCCTCTAGAGCAGGTGGAAGCCACAGTGTGCCTAATCCAGTTTCCAGTGAGTACTGCAACTGAAGTTTTTTCCCTTTTTATTCATGAACTTTCTATTTTTTCTAGCAGTTAGAAAAGCAAAGAAGTCTATGGCCATAGCACCCTGAACGCGCCCGATCTCATCTGATCTGAGAAGCTAAGCAGGGTCGGGCCTGGTTAGTACCTGAATGGGAGAAAAGCAAAGAAAATGTCCTGCTAGGCAAATCTCCATTCATCCAGCAAATTAAATCTGAGCAGAAGTGGGCTGCACAGAGTTGCTGAATTCCACCAGCATTCCTCACCATGCATTGGCAGGGTCCTCTTCTGGGCTCTAATTATGATGGATGCAAGCAAACCAAAGCCATTCATAAAACTAAGACATAAAAGAGCTGATGGACCACACCTACCTTCACAGAACTGGTTTGGAAAAATTGCAGACATAGATGGGGAATACGTACACTGCATTGCAAGGAGCCCAAAACTATTGGATTTACTGTGAAAGTCACCCTGTCTCTCTTTTACATTCTCTTTTTCCCTTTTATACCTTTCCTTTTCTGTACTTCATGATTCAAGATGTGAGCAGGGGTTAGAAGGATGTGCCCTGCTACTGGGCAGTTGTGGAGTCTCACTGATGCTCAAACTCCCCATATCGCTGAGACCCCCCATTTCTAGCTCCCATAAGGTTTATACTATTAATACAAATCATAAGTGTTCTATGATAAAGAGTCCACAAATGCAGGTTTTATGGAATTTTTTTAAGAGACAGGGTCTAACTCTGTCACCCAGGCTGGAGTGTAGTGGTGCAATCATAGCTTACTATAATCTCCAATTCCTGGGCTCAAGCAATCCTCCTGCCTCAACCTCCCAAGTAGCTGGGACTGCTAAAAGTGCATGCTACCACACACAGCTAATTTTTTAATTTTTTGTAGAGACGGGGGTCTCACTATCTTGCTCAGGCTGGTCTCAAACTCTCGGCCTCAAGCGATTCTCCCATGTCGGCCTCCCAAAGTGCTGGGACTACAGGTGTGAGCCACTGAGCCTGGCCTCAGGTTTTATAAAAATTTGATAACACTCTTATTCCAATGTTTTTAAAGTGATGCTTTGGAGCAAACACAAGATTGGGGATCTTTAAGACACTAGCTGCTAAAAAGGTTTTCAACTATGATACGAGCACTTGAGTTATTGAAAACAAAACAAATAGAAACATGCTCTGATGGATTTTAAAAGGTCAAATACCTTTGATGACAATAGATATTCAAAAACGTGATGGTTAACCTCATTTTTTATGATAAAATGTGTTAGTTTTTCATTCCTTGGTTCACAGATGCTTTCTCTATTTCACATTATACCGCCACAAGATGTTATGACATTCATTCTGGTCTCCTTAGCCTCCTGGCTCCCTAACCCTTCCCCTCGCCCTCCAAAAAAAGTAGCCACAAAATTAAGAGAAAATATCCAGCTGAAAGGGCAAGGTTTTCTAGAAGAGGAAAAAGAGTGGGAAATGAATTATTTCAGACCAAAAGCAATTATATTTTGAAGGCAGAAGCAGACATCTTCTGGCACAACTGTCAAGATGTTACAAAAAGATTAAAGGAGTTTTTTTTTGTCATTTAAAATCTGTTTCTGGTTCGCAAAAAAAAAAAAAAAATGTGCTGTTCAGTTTGTGATTTTTAGTAAGATTTCTCAATAGACTCACTGCTTAAAAAAAAAAAAAAAAGTGTGAGAGAGAAAGAAGTGAAAAATCGAAGGCCGTGCAGCAAATACAGCCATGACTTTGATACAGTATCCTTCATTTTAGCCATTCTGGTGAATTTAGACAAGATTTTTGTGGGAGGTTATACCCTATACAATAACCTGTCAACAAAATATACTTTTTGCAGAGACTTTTCAGGATTTAGGTTTCTATTGGGGTAAAAGCAGAAACACCAGATTAATTCCGTTCAAAACTTTTGCTCAAGGAGGCAAAGGATGGTATTTTTCACTGTTCACAGTGTGCCAACCTCTCTTTAAGCTTTAAACGTCCAGATCCTATTTTGTCTCCCATCCTTCGTAGCACTAGCTCTCTCTCAATCCTCCACTAAGAATTGCTTATCAAGCTCCTGCTTGAGAGAGACAAGAGGGTATCTTGGTGACCTAATTAAGGTTGTTCAGTCATGGGAGTCATGATTTCTAGAATATCCTCTACCCACTTTTGTGAAATGGAAAATGTTTTGGAACTTGTTCATGGTCCTAATTCTCTCCATAGAAGCTGAGCAATCACCGATTATTCTCTTCCATCTTTCCCTTCTCTCCATCTTCACATCATTCTTTGTCCTCTTCCATTGTGAGTTCAACATATTCATTTCAAAGGCTCTTCCTCTGGCCTTCATCTCATCAAACCTCCTGCATATCCCTTTCTATTTGTCAGTGTGGTGGGTTGTAGCCTTGGCCCATTCATTAAGTAAATGGATATTGCAGATAGAAGACAGGTTCATGGCTTCATTTTTTTCTCACTCTGTCTCAAATTTGCAAGGATTTCTTTGTTGCTTAATGCACGTGTAGGATGGGGCTAGGAGCTGTGGGAGGCCACATAAAATAAGTATGTGAGATAACCTTTCCTTTCAAATATTTTACAATATTTTGAAAGAAACAAGACTTTTACTTGGTAATTAGAGCAGGGGTCCCCAACCTATGGTGAGTTGTATGATTGTTCCATTGTATATTACAATGTAATAATAATAGAAATAAAGTGCACAATAAATGTAATGAGCTTGAATCATCCCAAAACCATCCTTCCCCCCTACCACCCCCCAGTCCATGGAAAAATTGTCTTCCATGAAAACAGTCCCTGATGCCAAAAAGATTGGAGAATTAGAGAACAGTGTGTGAGTTTAATCAATAATGTGCTTAATCACTTGCCAAATGGTGTGATACATATAATAAGATCAATCCACCGGCCTTCAGGAAGAGTTGGGCAGGAAGCAGAAAATTCTTCTACTTAATCCAGTCTCTGCATTCATTTCTCATCTTGTGAACTCATTCAGATATCAACCTGCTATGGAAAAGTTATCTTTGAAAAAGACCAAGTCCCAACTCTCCTTCTCTAATTTATAGAGAAGTTATACACAGAGTACTAGGTACCCTTCTTCTTTTATTTCTCCTTAAAACTCTCTACCAAAATTATCATCATCATATTTGATACAGGAATTCATTTATAATATATCTGAGACACTTCTAAAATATTTACCAGCCTGACTACGTCTTAATTTTTTACTTGCCACTTTTTAAAATAATGTGAAAATCAAACCTTTGGCTTCCAACTTAAGTCAGCAAACTGAAAATTTTAACATGAAATTTTTCTTATTCTAATGCTCCCTAAATGGAAAAGCTAAAATCTGAGGGAAGCTATTTCTAAGTGAAGAAATATGGTGATGCTTCTAGGAATTTGAGATTACAAAAATACTTAATTTCTCATTTAACTCAACTTTATGCCTTTGGTCAGTCACCTCTGCTAGATATTAACAGGAAAGGGGAAAGAAGGTAAAACTTAAATCAGCATTTACTAATTGCTAGAATATGTCAAAAAAAAAAAAAAAACAAAACAAAAAAAAACCTTGTAGGAAAAGAAATTAAAAGTACTGAGTAATTTTGTTGAAATCTTAGTATATTTTACATTTTCTGAAATTATATTGTAAAATACAATTTTAAAAAAAGAAAGAAAAGGAAAAGGAAGACTAGGATGAGGAAGAGAAAAACTTTTAAAAAGGAAGAACACAATTATTGAATACCAATGATGTGTGAGACACTCGGTGAGGTTTGCCCTATACATTACCTTGTTTAATTCCCATAATAATTTCCATACAGAGTGTTGTTATGATTTTCATTTCACAGATGAAGCACTTGAAGATTAAGGAGATAAAGTAAGTTGGTCAATGTTATGAACTGGATGTTTGTGTCCCCACAAACTCGTATGTTGAAATCCTATCCTAGGAGGTGGAGCCTTTGGAAGATAATTAGGTCAAGAGAGTGGAGCCCTCATGAATGAGGTTAGTCCCCTTATAAGAAGGGACAGTCGAGCTTGCCCTCCCTCTCCCTGTTCTTCACGATGTGAAGACACAATGAAAAGCTGGCTATCTGCAAGCCAGGAAGTGGGCCCTCACAAGATACCAGATCTGCTGGTGCCTTGATCTTGAACTGTGCCAGCCTCCAGAACTGTGAGCAATAAAGTTCTGTTGTTTAAGCCCCCCAGTCTATGGTAATTTGTTATAGCAGCTCAGACTGACCAAGATAGTCAAGATCACACAGCTAATAAGTATGAACCAAGATTTGACACCAGTTCCAACTCAGACTCTTGCCTTTCACGGCACTCCACTGCCTCTTGTCCTTCCCGAGTAGTCATACCCAACCATTTTGGGGGACCAAGTATTTAATAGACAGGCTTCCAAATTCCAAGCTTAGCTAACCAGGGGATGCAATGAACACAGGAGAACGTACTTGATTTCTCTTTCCTCCTCTCTCATTGCCTCTGAGATCCCACTGCACATCCACAGGCGAAAGCCCAATCTGCATCTGTCTGGAAAATCCAGAGTGAAAGTCTAGCGCACAGAGGAGAACAGAGATCAGGAGGAAAAGCATGGGATCATCAATCCATCTCCAGTTCAGCACAGACCTACTCATGGCCCAGCAATCACGTGAAGGAAAGAATTCCTGACTCCAACTCTGGGCCTTCAGAAAGCCTCACCACAACAACCAAGTGGCCATAATCCCCCAGGGCAAACATACCTGCTCAGTGTATCTAATTGAGAGGAAGGGTTGACAAAGGCACAAACAAAAGAAAAACATGCTCAGAGGATTTTGCATTTGTCAATGTGCAGTTGGCATTGGGGTGACCTGTTGTGTTGAAACGGGACCAGCTCGGGGAAGGGGGGCTTGCTGAAAAGAGAGGAGAATGTGGAGGATGAAAGTGAGACAGACAACTCGGAATTTCTCCCTTTTGAATTTCAACCTGTTGGATAAAAACAATAGCAAATGAGGCCCTGAATATGCATGAGGCAGGGAAGGTATTTTAAGTTTTTCAGGAGACAGCTCGCTGAACGGAATTGCTAATTATGTCTCACATTGCTCTGTCCAATTCAGTTAGCTTGATTATGGCTGAGTTGTCAACTTCCCTGCACTTGAGGTTCCACAGTTGCAGCCCGTTCTGAGGCTTAATACTAAATTAGATTTATATTTTTCCCAAAAAAAATGTTTTCCCTTGCTGAAGCACTAGCTTTATCCATTGTGACAACATAACCTTTCTCAACAAAAATAAAATTAAAACCGCCAAGGGTTCAGATTCAAGGGTTTTTGGAGTTGGTGGAACGTCAGAAATGTAATCGCAGCTGTGACAATTGCAAATTAAGATTGAACAATGAGCCAAATTAAAAAGGGTGAGAAAGAGCAGAACACCATATGGAGTATGTTGCTGCTACCCCCACAGGATATCTCTGATTCCTTAGGATAAGGAGGATTAGCCAACTGAAGGATGGACTGAAGAGAGCCCTGGAATCTCACTAACCTGCAGCCACTGCGTAAATCAAGCAACTCAATTTCCCATTTCCTTTACTAGTTTCTTCACTTTTACAGTGGGACAAACTTTGCTCGATAATGGTGCTAGTTCAGGAGAGGGATGATGTGTGAAGGGGGGTTCTCCTTGGACAGTTATATGAGGATTAAATATATCTAGTCCTGTCTAGCAAATTGGGATTCTTGGGAGAATTTACCCCAAAGATAGAGAGAATGGGGCATGATATGCTCCGTCGAATAAAATGTCATTGGAGTAAGCATAGCACCCTCTGTCAAATCCACTCAATTCCAGCCAAGCGTCTGCTGGACTTGCGTCTGAAGTGGATGAAGAACAATGGAGGGTAGAGAAAGGTGAACAAAATGAGGACGTCAACAGCCCTGCTTTGGGTCCAGCACAGCATGGCCCAAAAGGGAGAGGCTTGCCCCAGAGAGCCACACTGCTTTGGGGACATGAGGGTCCGATACACGCATGAAGGTATGCAGTAAGAGATGGCTGCAGTGGCAACTCTGCCATGCCGGGATACACCGAGGGGCAGGATGAAGCCACAACAGCTGGCAGAGCAGCAGTTTCAACACAAGAGTCTTATCAGAGAACATTTGTGACACAGCCCCTGGAAGTACAGAAAATGGTCCACGCAAGAAGGTTGAATTTTACAAAGTTTGGAAAGCTACAAATGCAATGTAAGAAGCCCAGGCTGTCTTGCTGAGGACCCATGCAAAGGAAACCCAAGCCACCCTGGCTGACAGCTCCAGACAATTGCTAAGGCCACCAGAACCAGCCAGCTGACCACAAACACATGAGTGCATCCAGCCTGCGCCACGTGGAGCAGAGATGAGCCATCCCAGATGATCCCTGCCCAAATCGCAAACGTGTGAGTAAATAACTGGTTGTTTCTAGCCACTATGTTTTGGGATAGTCCGTCACACAGTTATTGATAACTGGTACAATCTATACAAACATAACATATTTCCTTCTGGTATCCCCCACTTTCAAGACAGGAAAAAAAAATAGATTTTTGAAAGCAATCCTAATTGTTCCCAAGCAATGTCTTCTGGTAACCTTAATCAGAGGCATTAGAGCAGTAACCATCATCTTTCTTGCTAAAATTAAAGTCTTAGCTACAGTGCAACATTCTGCCTGAGCAGAAAAATCCTCCAATAGCAACAGCCTCTGTGCCCACATCTGTCTGCTCTGAATAGTATCAAACGGGGTGGCGTACGGGTGGCGTACGTGTACTTTAGCCCTGGTAACACACCAACCCCAAAAAGGGCTGTGAGTACCGCAGGCTTGGTTATTTGACCTACAGAGATGCTTTCATAACTGTTCCCTTGGTCCTCCAAACATCTCCATTAGGAGAAGAGGAGATAAAAATCACATCTATAAATAAAGTAGCCAAGTTACAGAGAGAGGAGAAAGCAAGTCAGCTGCAAAAAGGCACAGCAAACAAAACATACAATGTTACTGGTGGGCGCTACTATTCTGTTGGGGGGGTGTCTTCCTTAGTCCGCCTGCTTTAAGAACATAACCGGGAGATGTCCTGAGAAATGTGCAGGATTAACTTTTCATTAAACCTGGCTGGGCAGAGAAGTTAGAAGAGGGCGAGGGGTAGTGCTATTTTTTTCAAAACGTTTGAAATATTCCTTATTTCTGTTTCTCATCTCCTATCCTCCTTCCTCCTCAAGTGTCTTTTGGTGGGGCAAAGACCATTTCTTAAGCAGAATTTTCTTTCTGATTAAATCTTCTCTATCTTCACGCAGTTCTATTGCTTCAGCTCGGATAAGCCTCAGGTCAGTTCTATCTGAGTTTACAATCCAATCTAAACTTTCAGTGATCATGGAAATATAGATATTTCTTATTTTCGGTGAGATCAGATTAAGCTGTCACCCTTAAGCAGCCAAGGTGGAGGAATTAAAATCACACCATGAAATGCAGAAACTATTTATTCACTTGAACTCTTTCTCAGAGATGCTTTAAAGACAAGTACATCAAAATGTTGTTTATAATTAAGGCAAATTACCACAAAAATACATCCTGTTGCACACGATTTGTTATGTCTCCTAATGTCTGTCTTTAAGAAAGAAGTAATTGGGTTTATTTCAATAGGCTTGCCTGCTTGCTGTGATGATGTATGCCAGTTGGAAGTCTTAACTTTAAGTTGATGATGCTTAAATAACAAGAGTATTTCCATGGTTCCAAGTCAAAAGGTTCAAGCTGGGTTTTATTGCTTTTGGTTTTGGTTTTTTGGGGTGTTTTAAGGGGGAGGGGGACTCTTTTTAAGTTTCGACAGTGCAACACATACAAAGAAGCTAAACTAAATTCCATTTCTCATTAAGTATTAATATCAGACTCCATCTTTACATAACCCAAGTCAGACTACAGACTAAAAGAAAAAGTCAAAACTAAGATAAATGCAAGGCTGGGCTGGGTGCAGTGGCTCACACCTGTAATACCAGCACTTTGGGAGACTGAGGCCAGAGGATCACTTGAGGCCAGGAGTTCAAGACCAGCTTGGGCAACATAAGGAGACCCCATCTCTACAAAAAAATTTAAAAATTAATCAGGCATAGTGGCACACACCTGTAGCTCCAGCTACTCAGGAGGCTGAGGCAGGATAATTGCTTGAGCCCAGGAGTGTGAGGCTGCAGTGAGCTATGATGATGCCACTGCACTCCAGCCTGGGAGACAGAGTGAGACCCCAGCTCAAAAAAAAAAAAAAAAAAAAAAAAATTCAGGCCTGAAGAGAAAAAAGAACAAAAATCTAGGAGTATCAGACAAACTAATAAAAAGGAAAGAAAACAGGGAGGAGCCTGTGTTGCATGTCACTGTAATCGTGTTTCAGACTGACTTTCTGTGACTTTCTGACTCGGAAGAGAGGCCAGGAATGGCAGCAGGGACTCCAGGCTGGCTGACTCCTACAGCGGCCACTGACAGTGAGCATTTATTATGAGGAACCCCAAGTTAGAAAAGATCAGCTTCTTTCCTCTCCCTAAGCCCAGCGGCCTTCTCCAGGCTCCCTCGTGTTAAAAGTAACAAGGGCTGTTTTTCTTTTTGCCCCTTACCACATGACCTCCTAGAACTCCTTCCTGTAAGTTTACAAGAAATGCATTCAAAGGCTGTTTCACTGCAACAGTTGAGAAAGTGAGGACTGTCTGCAAGATGCCTGGAAACAAACATCCTTCCAATAAATAACAATACTAGTGAGAACTTGCTACGTTCTGCATCAAGGTACGAAAAAGTTCTATCCTTGAATTCTCACCACAGTCCTATGAGGAAAGGAGTAGCCTGGCTACTGTCTGTTAACACACCCTATAGTGCCACCACCTCGTTCTTTTGGGGGACTGCTGCTCCCATCCTCCAATCGTACTAGCCGTGAGACCGCCAGTCCTAGTACCCCAGGACGACGACCATAAGAGTGTGCAGGAAGATCAGGTCTAGATAATTAAAGCACCCCCTTCACCAGACCACATGATTCATCCAGGGTGAGGACATGAGCAAAGTGGAACCAATTAAGACTATTTCATCACGATTTTTTTAAACCAAAAAATTGTGTAAATCCCGAGTTAGAGGACTTGATACATATAAAGCAGAGGATGCAACACCATCTTCTCTACTAGGTGGATGAATCCCGTTTGCAAAAATAATTGAGGCTCAGAGAAGAAGCAAATCAAAAGAGAAGAACAAGATCATATTTGTAGCCCCTGGATCATTCTTTACCTAACCACTCCTAGAGAGTATGGTTGCAGAGATTATAGATATAAAAACAGAAATAGGCATACAGATATATATATATATGCATATAGATATATTAATAGATATATATTAACTACTACGTTACCTTTTTTGCTTCAGCAACTTTGATTTGGGGTACTCACATAACCAAAGTTTCCTGACTTATCCAGATAAGTCCTAGTATTTCCTCTTTTCAAAGATGGGAAAACTGAAGTTTAGAGAGATTAAGTAATCTGCCCAAGGTCACACCAATATGAATGACAGAACATGGGTTCAAACAAACTCAGTAGGACTCCGCAGTCAGAGTTCTTAATCATTGCAAAATATAATCTGTTAATATTAAGCAAAGCCATTATGCCAGGCATTTTCAGAGTGCAGAGGAGAACAAAATTTCTCTTAAAGAAATAGCTCTGTAGGAGAGATGGACAGTAACATAAATAGTAAGATATGAAGAACATTGTGCTATTTTTATGTATACAGCACTCTTCAGTAATAAATACTGTTCATTTACACCATCTGATTTAATCTTCCCAACAATTCTGTGAGGTAGCCAATGCAGGGATTTTTCCTATTACATTTTACAGATAAAGACAATATCAAAGAACGAGTCCTCCCAAGATGACCTAACTAAATATGTGATGCCTAATGAAATGAAGCCAGGACTAGATGCTGTGTCTTCTAACTCCCAAGTTCAAGGTCCATTCTCCTTCCCCATGCTACCTTCCTACCCTGGCTTAATTTAAGAAGGAGAAGCTTTGCTATGGGGTTTAGAAAAAGATGTTTGAAATTCAAAGACCAAGAGTTAAAATCTCCCTCTCAACACTGAATTACTTGGGAAATTTCTCAACAAAATTTCTAACCCAAATTTTTAACCAAAAAAAAATTTTCATCTAAAGTAATTCTTAGACTCTCAAAAATTTAAGTACTCAGTCAAGTAAGTGGGACCATATACTCATCAGTATTTTCTTCCAATTCTTTCATGCTTTTTAAATTTGACTTAAATCTATCTGGAACATATTTTGATATAAGGTGTTAGATGAGAATAACTTCTTTTCCTCCATAAAACTGATCAATGCATCATTTACAGGTTAATCCAGCCTTTTCCCCACATATACGCACTTAGATTTTTCTTTTTCTATTTTTTGAGACTAGGTCTCAAAATTGAACTCCTGGGCTCAAGTGATCCTCCCACCTCAGCCTCCCAAGTAGCTGGGATTACAGGCATGCTGCCATGCCCAGACAGATTTTTTTTCTGAGCTATTATATCTATAATCTTAGGTGGGAAAATCTTTATAAGTATAAAAGAAAAAACAACAAAGGAGAAAGAGAGTTTTGTATCTTTGCAAACAAACACCTATATATCAACTGATACATTTAAAAGATCTAAGTGTAGTCAGGTGTAGTAGCTCATGCCTATAATCCCAGCACTTTGGGAGGCTGAGGCAGGAGGATATCTTGAGGTTAGGAGTTGAAGACCATCCTGGACAACATAGCAAGACCCCCATCTCTACAAAAATATTTAAAAATTAGTTGGCCATAGTGGCATGTACCTGTAATCCCAGCTACTCAGGAAGCTGAGACAGAAGGATTGCTTGAGCCCGGGAATTCAAGGCTACAGTGAGCTATGATCACACAACTACACTCCAGCCTGGGTGACAGAACAAGACCCTGTCTCTTAAAAAAAAAAAAAATGATTTAAGTCAACAAGCAGGCTAGAAATATATGTGATAATGTGATACATAGCCAAAAATCTTAATTTTAAGAATTGTTATAAATACATAAAGATATTGCTCTACACAGGTGCCAGTGAAAAAAATAAAAATAAATAAATACATAAAGATAGATGTTCTACTAAAAAAGAATAATGATGAGGGGTAGTCAATTTGCAGAGTAAAACATATGAATTAGCTAAAAGCATGAGAATTTTGGCAACTATGTAGAGAAATATGCACTTTCACCTACTACTGGAGACTGTAATAATTGAGAATTTTATGGAAGACAATTTAACAGTGTGTATCTAAAGCATTAAAGTGTCCAGTACCCTCTTGTCTACTAATTCTACTCCTAAGAGTGTGGTCAAGGCTATTTCATATCAATGTGCTTATTATCCCATTTATAATGGCCAATAAGCAACCTCCAAGTTAAACCATAACTGGACAAGCAATGGTTTATGCATGCAATGGAATAACTCATAGGCCCAAAAACTTATTATTCATTCATCCAAACCAAAGTTCACAAAGCACCTCCTGCATGTCATGCAGCGTGCTGGGCCTTGTGAATACATGGTTCTGATTCTCATGTAGCTCCTAGTCTAGTGGGAGAGACAGACAAGCAAAAATCCCACAGAAATAAAAAGTTACAGCTGTTATCTGCATCCAGAAGGAGAAGTCCACTAAGTAATGAGAGGCTTGGATAGGAAGAGATAGTCAGGGAGATCAGAAAACTTTTCCCAAGAGTAAAAGAAGGGCTGTCCAGGCAAAGGAATCAGCACACACAAAAACTGTTATCCTTGGCATGTTATGTATGTTGCTGAAGAAAACATAAAGAATGACTACAAAAGCATAGGTACAATCTACTACTCTTCTAAATATATGTAGATGTGTTTTATACACACACATACATAAGAACTACAAAGACTGTCAACAAAATATTAACAGTGGTTATCCATGTTTGGGATGATATTCGTTGCCCACCCCTTTTTTTTTTTTTAGTGTTTTTTTAGTTTTTTCTTATGTTTGTAAATAGAATAAAAAAATGTGAATGAGAACAAAAAAGTGCAGGTTTGCTCAGTGACAGATACTGCCCCAACTCCACGTGTAGGATGTGGTGTCATCCAAGCCCACCCCCCCCCACCCCGGTCAGCTCTAAGTTGCCCTAACCAGAGGAGAAGTGAAGAGAAACTACAAACTCCAGAGTAAGCCATGTTTTCTCACTTGCATATCTTTAGTTACAAATGACTATTTACCTGTCAGTTGGGCTGAGAACACCCATAGGTTTTCCTTTGAAGTGAACCTCTTGGATTTAAAGAGATTTTTTTTAAGCTGTTGAAGGTTTGCTTGATCTAAAGTCTCCGAGACGTTTGAAGTTGTGACTTAATGGAAGATTATTTTTATTCACAGTGATCAAGCAGTTAATGAGATAAAGTAGTGAAGAGACAAGCTTAATAGAATATGTGGTTGCACCGCATGTTAATCTTTATAAAAGGCAGAATGAAAATAACAGGAAACCAGGAAGAAATTGGGACAGATGGCTGAACAGCTCAAAGATAGGAAAAACAACTCTTCCCCGCATAGGCCTTTCAAAGCAAACCCCTCTCATGTTTAGTTCAATAGATAAAAAGGCAACAAAGAATGAGAAGATGGAAAGGCAGGACTAAAATTTTCCCGGTGGCTGTTCTCTTGAGACCTTCATCTAACCCTTCCCCAATCCCTCCCCCACCCCTCCTCTGAAGGGCAAAATGCATCTGGAGCAACTACAAGCTTTCAATATGGAACGAACACAAACAGCAAAGAAAGCCACCATCTGCCTCAGTGGCCCATTATGTACCACTGTAACCCCCGTAAGTCATAACAAGATGAGGGGGAAATCTCCAGTCTAGCCGGATCCGGCAGCAATGCACCAGGGAGGCCAGGGGAGCAGACAGCAGAAGAGGGGGAAAGAGCGTTACCTCCATGTTGGTTTCATATCACTGTTTTCTGTTGGTGGTTGGGGGCGGGCAGGGGCGTTTTGTTTTTCTTTTGTTTTATTGGCTTGTTTTTCAGTCCAGTGAAGAAAAATTCAGGCTACCTAATTTTCAACCAAGTAAGCAAACTGTTGGAGCCTAAATAGCCACACAGGAGAAAAGGAAATGCGTCATCGGTCCATATCTGTTTAACCCACTGATGCAGGGGTGGAACCAAATAAATCTTTAGTGTTTCAAGTGACCAAGTGTGGCCAGGTGCGGTGGCTCACGCCTATAATCCTAGCACTCTGGGAGGCCGAGGCGGGTGGATCACTAGAGGTCAGGAGCTCGAGACCAGCCTGAGCAAGAGTGAGACCCCCGTCTCTACTAAAAATAGAAAGAAATTATCTGGACAACTAAAAATATATATAGAAAAAATTAGCCGGGGCCGGGCGCGGTGGCTCACGCCTGTAATCCTAGCACTCTGGGAGGCCGAGGTGGGTGGATCGCTCAAGGTCAGGAGTTCGAGACCAGCCTGAGCAAGAGCGAGACTCCGTCTCTACTAAAAATAGAAAGAAATTATATGGACAACTAAAATATATATAGAAAAAAATTAGCCGGGCATGGTGGCGCATGCCTGTAGTCCCAGCTACTTGGGAGGCTGAGGCAGGAGGATCGCTTGAGCTCAGGAGTTTGAGGTTGCTGTGAGCTAGGCTGATGCCACGGCACTCACTCTAGCCTGGGCAACAAAGCAAGACTCTGTCTCAAAAAAAAAAAAAAAAAAAAAAAATTAGCCGGGCATAGTGGCACACGCCTGTAGCCCCAGCTACTCGGGAGGCTGAGGCAGGAGGATTGCTTGAGCACAGGAGTTTGAGGTTGCTGTGAACTAGGCTGACGCCATGATACTCTGGCCTGGGCAACAGAGTGAGACTCTGTCTCAAAAAAAAAAAAAAAAAAAGAGAGAGAGAGAAAGAAATCCAGTGACCAAGTGAATAAATCTTGGGAAATTGGCAAAACTATATTTCCCAATAGATCCTCTGTATCTTATTCCTTTGGAATGTGTACTTAAATAGGTGGCCCACCCCAGCTATTGGTTTATTAGGACTACGGTGGGACCCAGGAATCTGTGCTTTTCAAACATTTTACATATACTTCCAACCTGTATCTTATACGCAATGGCTGAAGTCCCTAAAGGTCTGTATTTCTGCTGTGTCTTATTACAAATGGGTTTGGAAACTAGAGCTAATGTTAGACTGGGCTTTCTATCTGGAACCCAGAGACAGGTGGGTAAAGAGGCAGCACCTCTGCAAGGAAAAAGGATTTGCCTTTTGCCCTGCGTGCCTTGGTTCCACCTATACAGGAACTCGGAGTTAGTTTCAGGGCTTGGGTCTTTGTGGACCATGCAAATGGTGTGAAGTCACCAAAAGGCAAGCCTGTGGGATAATCCATAGGGGAGAGATCATTCCCTTTACCAATGATAGATTTTTCTTTTAGTCTACCCTTTTTAATGAAGAAAAAAGCCCTTCAGGATAAATGGATGTATGGGAGGTCTCAATTCCCATCCCCCACCATGGATGAACCTCAGGTCTTACCTTCTGTCCCCCTCTGGCCTGAAATGCAGGACTCTAGGTATTGCCTCTCAGAGCAGTGTCGTTTTAGCACCCAATTACCTTTCCAAGTTACTGCTCTCCTTTCCAGCTTCTGACCCTGGGAATTTTCCTTTCCTGATCACAAGCTCAGTTATGCATTTATAAAAATGTTGGGTATACTTTATCCAGCATTTCTAGGAGTTGTACAGTGGGAAAGTTTTTCAGGCTATGTTGCCTTATGGATTGCTGGAAATAGAAGTTCTCCAAACTGCATTCTTAGCAAGCACTGCAAATGATTCTTATCCACACAGTAAGGTTGGAGAACATCATAATCCTCAACAAGTAATGAGACTTCATAGTTGTGTAACAGCAGTTTTATAAAATGTTTTCATATTCATTTATTTCATTTCATCCTTGCAACGACCTTGCAAAATAAGCAGGACTGGTATTTTTATTCCCAACTTTGTGACGATGAAGCCTAGTCAGGCTGTTTCTTGGCCAAAGATATAAAAGTAGTTCAGGAACAAAAAAAGAACTAACTAGACCTCGGGTCTTCTGATACTTGGTTCATTGCATCACACTACATTGTTCCCAAGGCTATAATTTAGGTATCCAGGAAATCATTATCTGTCACACAACTCCAAACCATAGTTTTCCACATCAATTTGAAAGAGAGAGAATCCAATTTTCTTTAGGGTCTATGGGTCCGTGTTTTCCTTCTCTGTGCATGTCAAACATTGGAGCCCCACTCGATTGGGCACTGACTTCCTTAAAGGTAATCTCTCCAATTAAAAACACATGGAAATCAATTTTAAAATGTTTGCTATGGTGGATTGACATGGTTTCTGAGTATCCTTTATTTTTAAAAATCATTCTTCAACTTTGTAAGAATCTTATGTGTGTCCACATGTGGTCCATTAGAAAGTATCCTCCACAGCACGAACCTCTCCCAACTTCTGCCCGGCTGCTAAGGGATTAGAGCCTGGTTGAAGTACTTTTCCTATTCCTCAATTCCAGATCATGGGATTTATTTGAATTTTGGAGTCACTTTTCAGCCCTTCACGGAAGACGTATTGGGCTACCAACCGTTCTTCAGGGTTTCTGGTCCAAGGAGTGGGACCTCAGCCATGTCTCTGTTTCTGGGTCTGCACTTGGTCATTCATCCCACAACCGCACTCATTCCACAAATATTTGAGCACCTACAGTGTGCCTGGAGACCAACTAGAGACTGTCTCATATCCAGCCTATATTTTAATAGTCTGTGAGGAACAGTTACTATGGGATTAACATTGCAAAGCTTCAGATTGCTTCAAAGGACCAGTTAGCAGACAATTGTGCAACTAAAATATTTTTCTGCTTTGTCCAATGTTAACAGAGCTTTCCCCAAGTTATCTCTTTTTCCTCCTATCTTCAGGGTTTACAGAGAATATGTGTCTTTCCTGTAGAATACATGCCAAGAATTTTTTCACAAGCACAAATTGCCATGAAAACTTAAAAGAATTTGTTTAAAGGGAAGTTAATTAATTTTATGTTAGCATTGTTGTTCAAATGCCTTTGAAATTGCTGCCTTTTTTTCTTTTAGGGCCAAGCTGATTCCCTTTAGTCCCTTTAGCACATGGTAATTTGGATGAATGTAAAATATTTTATCGACATTAATATTCTAGAAGTTGACTAGTCTATACAGTCATGATCAAATCAGCCAGTCAATCTAAATCTCCATCAGTACAAAGGATGAGAAAACCCATAACTGTATGTCCATTCAATAGAAAACTCAACTGCCATCCAAGAGTGAGGTGGACTTATGCTGTACAGACCAATGTGGAAAGATCAAGTTATATTATTAAAGGAACAAAGATAATTTAGAAGGCAAGACATGAGGTTTGATACCAATCATATAAATGCTTAGAAAGAGGACACTTCTGAGGAAGACAGGAAAATCAAGAGGGCAAAAGGCTCTCATTCTTTAAAAATGCAAAAAATGAATCAGTATATATGGCAACATGTAAAAGCATTCGGATATAACATTTTTAATACTTATATCTAAGCCACCAAATAGTCCCTAAGTGATTGCCATCTATAATTGTCCTCTAAAATAATCAGATAAGGAGTCAGTTCCACAATTCTTCTTATAAAAATTTTTGCATTGTCTGTCTCCATGTACAGGAACCAGAGAATAATTTTAGTCATTGTTAATAGGTGCTGAGCTCTTATTAGAAACCATCATAGAGCTAGCTCTGAAACTGTTAGCCAGAAAGAGAAAACAAAACACTCAAATCCAAAATCTGTAGGTCAGAGCTGCCCCAAAACTTCTATATAGGCAGGAACTGAGGCCGCAATATCTTTGAAAGGAAAAATGATATGAGCTATATTTGCATAGAATTTATAAATCAAAGAAAATGTCAACTTTAAAAAAAAAAGTCTGTTTTGGTTTGTTTGTTTATTCACTTCCATTCCACTGGAGGTGATGACAATAAATGGCTGAACCACACGTAACTCACCACGTGGGTTTGACATCACCCATCACCCAACTGGGCCAGACCCTGATTAATACAAAGAATTCACTGATCACTTGCCTAGATGTCACAGCAGTCACAAATTGCTGTAAATGTTTCTAAATACTAATTCTCGATTTCAGTTCTCTTCCTCACACAGACCAGTAACAAACAGTGCTGGCCCACAGATCACACTTTGAGTAGCACTGGTTAAAAAGCACATGGGTCCTATCTCAGTCATTAACACCAGTATCTTAAAACCCAGCACTGACCAAAAAATAGACAATTTAAACAAAAATATCCTACTGATCTTTACCCAATTTCAATTAACAGGTATCTTGACATAATGAAACAATCTGTTTCTAAAACCCGTCACCAGTTGCAATTACTTATCTTTCTGAATTAAAACTTTCTCAATATCATGCAATTCAAATAAAATAAATGGGATATTAAGACTGAAAAATAATAATATATCAACAGTCCTGCAAAGATGCTGTATGGAGAAATTTCAACTCCATTATAAAATCCACAACCCCAGTGGAGATTTACAATGTACAATGACTCTGAAACATCCTACAGAAATAAAGTTAACTTTTCAGTAGGTTGTGGGTTATTTAACCACAAAACCCATTCTTTACATTATATCTAGGAACGTGCTGATTTACATATTTTGAGAAGTGCTGGAGAAGACTTGTATTAGTGCACCTTGTCATTTCAAATGCCTCATTACCTAAATCCCCATATTGCTTAATGCAGATGCCTTAACATTGTATTACCCACTCCGCCTCTCCCCAACACGCACAATGTTTTAAATGCATCCAAAATTTCTATTTTCTACCTCGAAATGAAAGACATCTATTTTCAGTAATGAAGTAAGGCCCTCCTTTTTCAGAAATGATAATCAGAGCTTTGTTCAGAACAGAATTTCTCAGTTCTAAGACAACTAGCCATTGTGCATATAAGCAAAACACAAGAAAGCTGTTTTGAGATTTGGATGCTGGAGGACTGCCGAGACTTCTGTCCTAGCTGAGACTCAGTCCTACAGCCAACGACCCAGAGAGCACAGTTTAAGTCTGTAGCTCAGCCAAACTAAATTTTAGTGCATCGTTGATTCTTACTATCACCTGAGGATACTGAAAGCAAAAATATTAAATCTATCATTGCCAAGGTTCTATGAAACTGCCCAAAGACCTATTTAACAACATTAAAGCTCAGAACTAAATGGATGAAGCTCGTGTAACCCATCTGATCCCTTCAAGCCAGATTTTTCAACTTGAGAGCCTAGAACACTCCACTGGAGGTCCCCTTGTTAAAAATGCTGCTTTCTTTAGATTGTAGTGATAATGGAACCATATGAATTACTTTAAAAATCATTGAAAAGTACATTTTCAATGGATTAATTGAATGGTATATAATTTATACCTCAGTAAATATGTTAGAAGTGAGAAAATTTAAAAACCACAGCTCATAGACCCCACCCCAGGTCTTCAGAGATAATAGATGTGTGGTAGAGTTTAGGAATTCATAATTATTTGTAAAGGATCGGGTGATTCTTCTGAGAACCAAAGTTTAGGCTGGAAGTTCTGAATTATATCCTGGAACTAAGCTGGACCATCAGAAAGCAAGGTCCTGCCTGGGTTCCCTCTGAAGTTACTTTACTGAGTTGCTTTCATCAAGGATTGCCATCTGCAGGGAAAGCCACCAACAGGAAGCCATTCTTTGCTTTAGGATGTTATGGTATAATTCAATGCTCCTCACAAGGGGAGGGGAAATCATGCAATTTTTGAGAAAATACATTTAGGTAGCAACAAAAGATGTCCTTCTCCCAAGGAACTGCTATGTTTGTTTGTGATTTACACAAATAATTTAACTGACATTACTTCCTCTTTTAGTGTGCCTGCTAGGAAGCTCAGAAACCAAAAGTTCTTCTAACTTTAGTAGTTATGAATGAGCTAATGAATTGTTTATTTCCAATTATAATTTATATCTTCTGTGGTCTTTCTATCTTTTTTGGCATAGTTTCATCTTATAGTAAATATTTGTAAATTGCCTGATTTAAAATAAAATAAAAGGCAAAATAAACATAAAGACATGTAAAACTTACATTGTAAAAATTCCTATTTAAATAACCAATTCTATCTTCCAAACAATTAGGAAAAAAAAAGAGATTATCAAATAAAAATAAAATCCATCCTAATCACTTAGGTATATTTAGAATTATGTGGCCGGGCGCGGTGGCTCACGCCTGTAATCCTAGCACTCTGGGAGGCCGAGGCGGGTGGATTGCTCAAGGTCAGGAGTTCGAGACCAGCCTGAGCAAAAGCGAGACCCCGTCTCTACTAAAAATAGAAAAAAATTATATGGACAACTAAAAATATATATATAGAAAAATTAGCCGGGCATAGTGGCGCATGCCTGTGGTCCCAGCTACTCGGGAGGCTGAGGCAGGAGGATCGCTTGAGCCCAGGAGTTTGAGGTTGCTGTGAGCTAGGCTGACACCACGGCACTCACTCTAGCCTGGGCAACAAAGTGAGACTCTGTCTCAAAAAAATAAAAAAATAAAAAAATAAAAAAAAAATAGAATTATGTGTACAAGAGCATTATGGTAGAGCTTTGAATTAATTAATTAGATGAGTTAGGGATGTCTCCAGCACTGTGGCCATGTGAGGTCCTAGGCACATACTACCAATTCTTTTGAAGGCAAACATTTCTATCAAGGAACAGAAAGACCTTTGCCTAAATTCTGTAGATCCCAGATAGCCAATACATTGGTGGGACTGGGATATAGAATGGAGTTGGAGTGCAGAGGAGGAATATTTATATAAAGATTTTTTGGTACCTGTGGGAAAGTTGTAAGAATTAGGGTTGAGTATACTAAACAGAAAGCTTTGGGATTCTGAAGATATCCTTTGTCAATTCTACATTCCTACTCCATTTGCAATTTATTCCAAGTATGATGAGAAGCCATTGGAGAGTTTTGAGAAGGGGAGTTACATGATCTGATGAAAGTTTTAAAAGGATTTTTCTGAGAGTTTTTTAGGAAGTACATCAAAATGGTAGGGATGAGGGATGAGAATGAAAACAGGAAAATACAAAGTCTGTGGCAGAAGTCCAGACAGGAGATGATGATGCTTGGACTGGGGTAATAGGGTAGCAGAGGAGATAGTGAGAAGTGATTGGATAGATCTTGTACGTAGAGCTGACCAGACCTGCTGTTGGACTGAATTCCAGTTTCACCAGTTTATTCAACACTCCAGTTTTGGTGTTGGTGCCAGAGACTGGAGTGAAAAATTAGACTGAGTCACAGCTCCCAAAAAGCTCTCAACTGACAGCAGTGAGTCATTTTAGTAAAAAACATACTCTAAACAAGAATGCCTTTATGTTAATAATTTTACAAAACAAATAAAAATGAGCAATTTCTCATGAAACTACATCTTTTTTTTTTGGAGACAGAATCTCACTCCGTTGCCCTAGGTAGAGTGCAGTGGTATCATGGTAGCTCACAGCAACCTCAAACTCCTGGGCTCAAGCGATCCTCCTGCCTCAGCCTCCTGAGAGGATGGGACTACAGGTGCCACCACACCCGGCTAATTTTTTCTATTTTTTTAGTAGAGACAGAGTCTCACTCCTTGGCCTCCCAGAATGCTAAGATTACAGGCATAAACCACCGCGCCCAGCGTGAAGCTACTTCTTAAAGTGACTAAAGGAGATACAGAAAATATAAATAGAATAATAGCATTTTAAAAATTAAATCACTAGTTATACATACACACAGAATCACTAGGCCAGGGCTGTTTAAAAGATAAATTTTCCTAAATTTTAAGGAATAAATAATCCTAATCTGTATAAACTATTGCATAGAATTGAAAAAGGAGGCAAAGTATCTAATTTATTTTATGAGACTACAAACTTACCTAAAAACCAAATTAAAAATGTATGAGAAAGAAAAAAATACAACCAACTCATCTGAGCATAGGTATAAAAATAAATTTTTTTAAAAAGAGGCAGCACACTAAATCCAATAACATCAACCCACTACCTCACACCATATACAAATATTAATTCAAAATGAATCATACACCTACATATAAACTTAAAATTATAAAGCTTCTAGAAGAAAACAGGAGAAAATCCTTGCAACTTTGAAATAGATAAAAGTTTTTAGATAGAATATATACTACACAAGCCATAAATGAAAAAACAATAAATTCAACTTCAAAATTAAACAATTTTACTTTTAAAAGCACCATTTTAAAAAATTAAAAAGCAAGTCATGGACTAAGAAAAAATATTTCAAAAGCATCATTCAGATGGGAAAAAAAAAAAAAAAAAAAACTTGTAGCCTGTAGCCAGAATGTAGGTGAAGAATGCTACAACTCAATAATAAAAAGACAAACAATCCAATTTTATAAGTGGGCCAAAACTTTGAATAGACACTCCACAAAGAAGATTTACAAATAGCTAATGAGCACATGAAAAAATGGTAAATAGCATTAGTCATCAGGAAAATGCAAAATAAAACCATAATGAGATATCATTACACACAGATTAGAATGGCTAAAATTTCAAAGGTAATCATACCAACTAAAGGCAATGATGTAGAGCAATTGGAACACTCATGTATTGCTGATAAGGATATAAAATTGTACAACCACTTGAGAAAATAGTTTGGCAGTTTTTTAAAACATTAGAAATGCCATACTATATGATACAGCCATTCCATGTGTAGACATTCAACCAAGAAAAATGAAAACATATGTCCTTACAAAGATTTGTACATGAATATTCATAAGTTTGCTTTTAATAGCTAAAAACTACAAAGAACGTAAATGTTCATTAACAAATAAGTGCACATACAAATTGTGATAAATCTACAAAAGAAATGTTACTCATGAATGAAAAGGAATAAAGGGTGGGTTTAACGATAGAAATGTATTGTTATAATTTACCATATTACCAATTAAAAGAAAGAAAAGAATTATAAGCATCAATTAATTTAGGAAAAAAACCTCCTAAAATTCAATATTCATTCAGGTATTGAAACTAAAGTAGCAAACCAGGAAAGAGAAAGACACTACTTTAATCTGATAAATAGTATCTTCAAACAAAAATCTGTAGCAAACAGAATGCTTAATGATGAAAAATCAGAAGTGTTTCCTTTCAAATCAGAAGCAAGCCAAGACTGTCCAAACAACCTCTATTCAATATTGAACTCTGGGGGAGACAACTCAATAAAAAATAAAATGTATAACTCTTAGGGACAAATAATTTATTACTCATAGACAATGACATTGTACCCATAGAAAACCCAGAATAGTCTAGGGAAAAACTATTAGAAAAAATGAAAAGAATCAGAAAAGTTGCTACACATAAGATCCATTTTTAAAAATTGTGTTCCAATACATCAACAAACAATTAGGAAGTTTTAAAAGGAAATATGCTATTGCTCCTTTCCCCTCAAAATAAAGTGAGAATGAGAGTGTAGTCAGGGGACAGGTACAAAAACTTTGTAGTTTATGCATAAAAGTTAGACTTTTTCCTGAGGACAATATCTTGGACCTCTTAAGGGTTTGACGCAATGAGATGTGTGTTTTTGGAAGTTTGCTGTAGATGCAGCGGATTGGCAAGACCAAGCAAAACCACAAACTTCACTGGAGCTATGAATACACTTTTCAAACACCCTAAAGGCAACTGCTATCGAGACAATAACCACCTTAAACCAACAGGATGAAAACTCCATTAGCAAAAATCAAATTCTGTTTTGTGATTCAAAAATGAATTTATACAAATATGAGACAGCAGCCTAATAATAGTTTAGGAAATAAAGATATGAAGACTCCAGTGGATGATAAGTTTACTAGGAGCCCACAGTGGGTGACAGCTATTAGGAAAGCTATTAGGAGATTATAAATTGCAATAACAACCACTAGCAGAAAAAAAAAAAAAAATCTCCTGGCTTCTCTAATAGCCTGGTAGGCTTTTATGTCCTGTTTCCTGTTTTGGATGCTTTAGTTATGTTTTAAGAGGTGACTTTAGGCATCAGCATCAGCAGAGCTTATAGTGGAGGGGCAGATGGCCATAAATTGTTCTGATGCTCCTATGCATCAAAACCTATGTCCCTTCCCCTTGCATCTGAGTGAGCTCCACGACTGCTCTAATCAATAGAATATAGCCAGCTCTGTGATAGTGTCTGGGTCTATACTCTAAGGTACTGGCAACCTTCCCTTCTTCCATCTTAGAGTCCTGAGCCACCATGTAAAAGGCTACCTATCCAGAGGCCACTATGCTGTAAGGAAGCCGAGCTGGCCACATGAAGAGCCTTGTGGAAAGACAGATGCCCAGCCTATCTCACGCTATCGAAGCCCGAGCTATGCAAATCCCCCCAGATCAGGAGCAGGACACATGAGTGGTGGAGAGCCAGCCCCAGGCAAACCAGCCCACTCGCAATCCGAACGTAACCACATGAGAGAACCATCCAACTGGGTTCAGTCAACCTACAGCTTCGTGAGCTAGAATATTAATATCATTTTCATTTTATATAGTATTATACCATATATAATAACAATCAAGATAATAAGTGATTTTAGCCACTGACTAGGTTTGTTATACAATAATAGATAACTGGAACATGAGGTTCCTGCTTTGTAGGCCATTCCTGTCACACGAGGAATAGTTGAAGGAGCCACATGTGTTTATCCTGGAGAAGGGAACACTTCAGAAAAGGATAATAATCACCTCAAATATTTGAAACACTAGCATGTGGGAGGGCGAAGAGCTTTTTTCTCCAAAGGACAGATCTGGCACCAAGACCAGACGTTAACGGTGAAGTAGGCAACATCGGGAGTCTAGAAGGAAGAATGCCCCAATAATCAGTGTGGCACAAAAGGGGAAACAGCACCTTCATAAAATGAGGAACAACTTTCTTTGAACATTTTCAAGTGTCACGTGGGATGTCTGGTCAGGCTGGGAATTAAAAATGACCCTGTGATAAGAGACTAGAAGCTCGGACCAATTTGCTGTTGTCCTACTGTGCATTTGAGAGAGGTGACAATTAGCTTATGGCTATTAACACCTGTCTGAACTCAAAGTTGCCTAATTATGCTCAATTTCTATTGAGAGAAGATACTCAAGAGGCCATCAGATTCATGGCCTTGACTTCAACTATCACTATGCTTAAGACATGTTTCTTAGGAATTAAACATGCTTTCTTTTTAAGATGTTCATGGAAGTAGGTTGCACAGATGCTATTAGGAACCTCTTCCAGTATCTAAACAAACAACTTTGTGGAAGAGCTTTAAGACTGGGAGAAGAAAAGAGAAATGTTTGAGGTGATGGATATCACAAAAACCCTGATTTGGTCATTACACATTGTAAACAGGTATCAAAATACCACATCTACCCCCAAAATATGTACAATTATTATATATCAAAAAAAATTTTTTTGAGATTCAATTAAACTTATTCAACCCAGAAAAAAAAAAAAAGACAGGGAGAGGTGACCCTTGCTACCATCCCTGCCACCTACTTCCACACTTTTGATAACTCACTATCGTCCAGAAACTGTGCTAGTCACTTCACAATATTCTCTCATTTATGCCACATAAAACTCCATAAGATAAGGTCTTATCCCTATTTCATAGATGAAGAAACTGAGGCCCAGAGAGGTTAAGTAAACTGCCCAAATGCACAGCCAATAAATAAATCCTAAACTCTCATCCAGCTGGCCTACTGCCTGGGTAGATGAAACACTCCTTTTTTACTAAAAACAGTGATTTTTCTCTTAACTAAGAAGTTGCTAGGAAGCTCTGTTCCTTTGTTTCCAGAAATGCTTTAATTTGATTTTCAGGTAGCTTATTAATTTGTGGTGTTAGGAAAAGCAGAAAGTAGAATAGATAGAAAATAACGTATCTCTCCTTATGTAGAGATGGCAGTTTTTATTTGGGGGGAGAAGCATCCAAGGTAGAGCTTAAGAAAAAAATGCCAATAACCTTTCTCAGTCTTCTCCCCCAAAATACAAGTTATTTCCCAAATCAGACAAATGCCATATAGCATAGTGCCACCTCAGTGAAAACTAGAAAATAATTTGCATTGACCCAAGAAGAACAAGATATGATAAACAGTTAATCATTATTGGTTTTCTCCATTAAAAACAACAACAGCAAAACACTCTCAAAAGAACCTGCCCTAGAAATCAGATAAACAAACCACACTATTGTTATATTCAAGAGTCAGCTTACCAAATAAGGCAGCCTCTGTGTGTCTATACAGGAAGAAATGAAAGTTCATTCCTTTGAGGGTTCAGCTTGGGTTATCATCAAAGTATGGACAGAGGGAGCAATCAGTTGAAACATCTGACAAATATATTTACAAATCATCTCTGAATCCTGGGTGGTTGATTACACAGCTATGTGCGGACAGGTGTTTTCTACAAGGGTTTGGATGAAATGACCCTTCAAGGTGGTTTGGTGTCTTTCAAGGATATGGCTGTGTTTATACCCAATCCCAGATCAGACAAGCTTCACTAACCACAGAAGTTGGGATAAAGGCCAGATGCATCTCACACATCCCTGTGGTCCTCCTGCCTTCTGGCAAACTCCAGGACCAGATTGGAAAATCTGTGCCCAGTTTGGAGGCCAAGTTTGGTATGATCCGGGGATGATTTATATGACTTTGGGTGGAGTCCACATGATACGTGCTACTTTGGCCAAGTTTAGCTTTGGAGTTTCTGACTCATTTAAAGGAAAAATTATCAGGTGAGGACAGATGGGCTCCCCAACAGGGACCAGAGGGGTCTCCTCCAAATCTTATGGGACCCAAAAACAACTGAATTTCCCACCTCTCTATTCAAAGTTCTGAAAAACAGGCAACACAGGTGGTATCGGGGAGGAGGAGTTGGATATACAACAGCTTTCCAGGATTTGCCAAAAATAAAAATAAATTGCTTTTAATTTCTGAAAGGAAAAAGGCTGGATTGATTTCACAGGCGCTCCTCTAAACAGCAATTTACATGCTGAAACTGTAAAGCTGAGGGTAAAATATCCCTTACTGGCGATTTGAAATCCGTTGATTAATCTCAAGTTGATGACCTTGTTCCCCTACAACAATAGAACTTTAATTCATCTCACTCAGGCTACCTCTAACTAGTGTTCAACAATCACTAAACAACCAGCCAGCAGTGGCTATCCAATGGATAGAATCCCTATTAATAAACACAAATTAAATGAAGCATATCAAAAGAACCTGATCCCAATACCAAAGTAAATAAGGATTTTCTCTGCATTCAAGAGCAAAATATGTCCCCATCAGAAGAATCTGATTCTTTGAAGCAGTGCTGTCCACTAGAAATAAAATACAAACCATGGCCCGGTGCAGTGGCTCACACCTGTAATCATAGCAGTCTGGGAGGCTGAGGTGGGAGGATTGCTTGAGCTCAGGAGTTCGAGACCAGCCTGAGCAAGAGCAAGACTCTGTCTCTAAAAATAGAAAAATTAGCTGGGCATCATAGTGTGCACCTATAGTCCCAGCTACTCAGGAGGCTGAGGCAGGAGGATTGCTTGAGCCCAGGAGTTTGAGGTTGCTATGAGCTAGGCTAACGCCACAGCACTCTAGCCTGGGTGACAGAGTGAGACTCTGTCTCAAAAAAAAAAAAAAAAAATACAAACCACATGTGTAATTTTGAATTTTCAAGTAGCTATATTAAAACATAAAATGGTGAAATTAATTTTTAAAATATACTTTTAACCCAATATATACAAAATATTATTTCAACATGCAATCAATATTTTAAAAATTGATGAGTTTTTTACATTCTTTTTTCCATGCTGTCCTTGAAATCCTGTGTGTTTTAAAATGTGTATAAATACTTAACAGCACATCTCAATTTGGACTTTCCACATTTCCAGTGCTCAGCAGACTTATATTGCTACTGGCCACCATTATTGGACAGTGCAGCTTTAATGTAATAGCCACACTAAACATATTTCAGTAAGCAAATGCTATTGTTAACTCAGGTACAAGCTACAAGAATCTGAAGAATGGCTTTGTTCTCACAGAAACAGCAACATTTGGGAAGGAGTACAATAGCAGGCTGTCAGGACTCTGGAAAGAGCCTTCTCTAAGCTTCACCACCATATGCCTGTTTCCCCACCTATAAAATGAGGATAACGGCTCCAGGTATCTCATATGGCTTGATGGATTACATTAGTTAATACAAGTGCCTGGAACTGTGCCTAGAATGTCATAGTAATCAACAAATCTTAGCCAGCAGAGGCTGATATCAAATACGTTGAAGGCTAGGACTGTTTCTTACTCATCACCATAAGGCCCAGCACCTACCATAGTCCTAGTGCATAGAAGGTGGTCAATGAGCATTTTCTTTTAAGATATTAAGAGTAGTAGACACTGTGATGTGCTGCCCAGATTCTACTTCCAGAAATAAAAGGGATTTTACCCAGGCTTCTGGGAGTGCTGGCAGCAAACAGTCCTTAGCAATCATCGTTCTTTGGGGATAGCCCCAGCTAAAGAGAAATGCCTTGCTAAAGTCAAGTTCCTTTTCCAAAGTGGTTTGCTTGTCAGGGAAGACAACTCTGAAAGACCATTCCAGCTCCAGAGCTCCTTGTCCTTGTGATTTTATCCTTGGGCATGCATCGTGCCTCCACTGTCCCTCTCCCCTGCCCTGTTTCCTTCCTCTCCCTTCCACTGGTGTCAATCCCAAAAGCTTTCCCCAGTAAACATCCTGCCTGTTAATACACAACCCAGGGACCACCTGCGATGATAAGAGACAAGAACTGTCTGTTGAAAGAAGAGTTAAGACAGTGAATAAATAATATTTACCAATATTTTCCTAACAATTTCTATTAACCAGGTCAATACAAATGTTGCCCATGTACCACACATCATGGATTATCTCTGTGAGTCTTCCCACGAACAGTACATTTTTTTCTACAACCAAGCAGTGACAGAAGAAATGAGAGCAGCTGGGAGCATTGAGACCCTTTCAAGAGAACTTTCTTCTCTGGGTTTTCCAAGACACAGACGCACGCGCGAGAGAGGCCAAACCACTGAGTTCTCTTGCATCTTGGACTTTCAAATTCTTAAATTTGCCCTTTACTTAAAAAAGTCAATGATTTCACCAAGAAAGTTTGATTAGTTTCTTTTACTTTCTGTAATGACGTGCCATCCTTTTTACACTTGAAAGGATCTTTGTAATAATGCAACATTGATCTTTTGAATACAGATGAGCTAACCTAGATAATAGGATTTAGAATGTGAAGGACCGGACTTGCCATGATATTTGAGGCTCCACTGCCATCAAGAGGAATTACAGCACAAAACATCTGTTTCCTGAGACATTGTCTGAGGCCACAGAAATAAATGTAGGATCATGTTTCCTCCCGCAGATAGTTTTTAGTTTGTTCTACATCTTAAGAGAAGTCAATATGCCGTCCCCAGATGTCAATCACACAGTGCCACAAGAGAGAGAGAGAGAGAGACAGAGATTTAGTTCTGAGATTTGTCTTCTTCAGTCTGCACCTTTAAGCCTTAAGGGCTAGAACTGGGATTCAAATCTGATACTAGAAAGCCGTTCTAACAAAACTTCAGAAAAAACGAGAAGACATTCATTCAAACGTTGTTTTGCACCAGGCTTTGTTAGAACTGGGGATACAAAAATGAATTAAGCACAGTTCAAGCCCTTGAAGAACTGATAAGGGGAGGCAGGAGAGTGAAGTTTTAGAAAATGAAGTGAATTCTCCAGGAAGCACATATGGTAGGGTGCTATTTTACATCTCCCCGTTCCTTAGTGAAAAAACAGTCTTTTTGGTGTTCCCGTATTTCAAGAGAGTCTGAGCAGAAGCTTCTGTATGCGAAGCATCACATATAGGGGGTGGCTCATGCTCAGTCAGAGCCAATGCCATGTCACCTGTGTATGAAACAATATTAAATTTAACAATAGAGCAGGCCGGGCACGGTGGCTCAGGCCTGTAATCCTACCACTCTGGGAGGCCAAGGCAGGAGGATCGCTTGAGGTCAGGAGTTCGAGACCAGCCTGAGCAAGAGCGAGACCCCATCTCTACTAAAAATAGAAAGAAATTATCTGGACAGCTAAAAATATATATAGAAAAAAATTAGCCAGGCATGGTGGTGCACACCTGTAGTCCCAGCTACTCGGGAGGCTGAGGCAGAAGGATTGCTTGAGCCCAGGAGTTTGAGGTTGCTGTGAGCTAGGCTGATGCCACGGCACTCACTCTAGCCCGGGCAACAGAGCAAGACTCTGTCTCCAAAAAAAAAAAAAAACCACAATAGAGCAGAGGGAAAAAAGAACTATTACAAAAGTCCCAATTCTATGACAAGTACAGGAGGGTCCATGCTACTATTCTCTTTACTTATGGGCATGTGTGAAATTATCCATAATTTTTTAAAAAATTAAGTCCAAAGGTAGATTGAGGAGCTATAATTAAGTTGCATGCAACAGCAAGTGCTAAGTATGAGATACCACCAACTGTAAAATGTGTAGAGGCCAGAGAGCTCAATGTGGGCTAAATTGGCCAAAAAAGCCTTTGGAACTTAGGTAATATAATAGCTGATAGTTATTGTTCTCTTGTTCTATGCCATGTGATATGAGAAGCACTTAACATGGACTGTATCATTTAATCCTCATAAGGACTGTATGAGGACATTAACCCCATTTATGGATGAGACAATTGAGGTCCAAAGTTAAGTAATTTACCCAAGGGTTTATAATTACCAGATAGTGGAAACAGAATTTGAACTCAGTTCATCTGGCCCCAGAGCCTGGACGGTTCAACAACTAAATCATAGTAAATACTTGCCAAAGAGTTAGGATGGACCAGAAAGGCACAGAGCCAAGAATGAAGACTGGGATGCCCAGGAAGGCCCACTGGGAAAGGCAAATTGAGAGAAAATAGAGAGCAATGCAAGCAGTGTCATGAGGAGAGACTAGCAATACAGAGTTCAGTTCAGGGGCAGTGTAGGATACCAGAATTTGGAATGACAAGTAAGGACAATAGGATTAGGACAGTATACAGGAGCCCAAAGTGGGGATGCACTTCTTGGAAAGCCTCATAAGACAGGCTCTCAGCTACCAGGCAAGGTGGTAAGAGCGCAGTTCTAGATACAAAGGATGAGCTCCCAGCAGAGTAACAGCAGAGCTGATTGATGCCCTCATCATGCCCCAACTAGGAATAGAATTAGTTCCGGCCTTAAGCTCATTACTTATAAATTCAGTAATCTCAACTATAATGGTCAGAGCTGTAGCCTCCAAAACATGTACCATGGCATTCTAGCCCTATAATATATCTTTTAAAAAAAAGAAAATAAATTAAAAAGGATGGGAGGAGGATAAGGAAAGAGGACAGGAGGGGGTAAGGGTGAGTTTTAAATTCCTAGGTTTAAATAGTTTGAGAAACCCTGCAAGCAATAGCATCCTTTGTCGGATTTATAATGCACAGTAGCTTAAAACTTCATTTAAACAAGCAATCATTTTCCAACCTTATTTGACAAATGAACCCCACAGGACACACTCTAGGATAGAACAAATAGTTCAGAGAAATGCAAGAGCATAGAACCACATCAACTTGTGCAGCAGAAAGAAGGGTAATACAGAAAGTGTGGAGGCCCTGAAGAAAAGGCATGAAAAGGAGCAAAGATGAACAAGGAATTATGGTTGTAAAGAGGTGAAGATTGAGTTTGAAAAAAACTAGGGCCAGATTAAAAGGGAACTGGAAAGCTTGAATGGACAGAAAGAGGAGAGGTTCCTGAACTGAGGAATCGTAACATAAGCAGCAAAGATGGAATACCGTAGATATTAGAGCTCAAAATCTGCACTGGGATTAACTGTTTGGGAGGGCAGGCTGCAAGGTGATAGGAGTCTGGCTGTGGTTTTCACTCAATGGAAGTGTACGCAGTGGAGAATGCCAGAGCTTTGAAATCAGACATTTCCTTTTGAATGTCAGCATTGTCATTTACCCCCATGTAACCCTGGGTAAGGTGCTTAGCCTCTCTCCATCCCTGTTTTAGGAACAGGAAACTTAGTTTTAAAGACTTGTCCAACATTCCCAACTAGAAAGTATCACAGCAGGTTTCAACACCAGATGCAGCTGCCTCCAGAACCTCTGGCCTTGACCACAGTATTCTACCATCTCCAACATCTTTTTGCCTTCGGCCTCTCAAAGTCAAAAGAGCCAGCCACTCAACCAGTCTCTGTGATCTCTTCCTGACACCCCTGGGCCTCTGTTTTTCTGTTGGTCAGCTAAAAAGCATCACCTTTGCCTCGCTTCCTCCACAGGAAAAATATTTAGTGGAAGATAAAGTTACATAAGATCTGTGATATTGTCTTTAAAAATTCACTAAACCCCACCTTTAGGCAACATATTTTTATCCCAGATACTAGCTATTATTATGGTTATTTTATTTTAAGCCAGTATACACCCAATTCAGGTATAACACTGGACACCGTTCAGGTGACAGAGCCAACAGCACCACTTAGAGATATCGTTGGTGGCTTCTATTCTTTGAGCAACCTAGTTTAGCACCTTTGTGCACTTCGCAATTATCCAAGGCCAGCACCTGTCAGTTTCTTTTTCGAGTCACCTCGTTCTTTGCCTGTGATGCTCAATTCTAAGACTCACCAGATCTAAGGGCTTTTTTCCTCATCTCCCTGTTTCCCAAATTTGTACCCCAAGAGGCCTGGGGTGGGAAGCCTAGGCTCCTCAAAGGGTAGAGAACCGGTTCTCCATCCTAGCCGCAGACACTGGTCCTCTGGGCTGGTGACATGGTGGCCAGTCTCTGGCAGCGAAAGGCCCACAGGCAGCACCTCCGGAAGTGAGTGTGCGAAGAAAGCCCAACTGAGCCTCGGCTTTGACTTGTAAACAGAGGCTTTGAAAGAGCAAAGTTGTGAGTTTGTCTCCATTAAAGCAAACTTCCTCTGCTGTTTGCTTTGGGCATTTTGCCGATGTATCTGCAGAAAAGAATGGATTTCCTGTCTGTTCCTGCAGCCTCCTCCAGCTACGGGCTGCCACTGCCAGGCTGGAGAGCAGGCGTGGAAACGCGTCCGGGTCAGAGCCCACGATCCAAAGGGCTGCCCTCTGCCCCTGCTCCTCTTCTTTAACCCTTTCTTCCTCCCAGCTTGCTCAGGCTTTGAGGCAGTCGTATCTGCAATTAGCCAAACGAGCGAGGGTGAAGAGGCCCCTAGGAGCATTAGCCTGAAACCCACTGCTCCCCAGAGGAAAGTAAGAGGGCGTAGCCGACCTCTTGGTAAGTGCCCTGAATCATGCTGAGCTGTGTGCCCAAATAAGGCAACGACCACCTCGCAGGGCTGTTATGAGGTTAAATGAGATTTGTCTCATTTAATCACCCCAGTGACAAACGTCCTTGGGGTTTACCCAAGGCCAACCCCAGGCCACCGGCCCACCTTCAATGACGGTGCTGAAATTCAAACACCAGCGAAGCCAGGAAATTTCTCTAAATGCTGCAGGCAGCAGGCAGATCCACATTCAGGATCATTTTTCTTGAGGCATGGGGCTCCATCACTATATATTTCATTCTTTTCTACTTTGAGACAGGCATGGGTATTAAATTCTCATTTTCCTTTTTATTGTAACCAAAACAGGGCAAACGTGATTACAAACAGCAACTCTCTTAGTGTCGGGGAAACAAAAGGGGAGACCCATGTGTGTAGTGACTACACAGAGCCACAAAGAAGGTGGCTGCTGCCAATTGTCATCAAGGAGCTGTGCAGGCTAACAATACCACACTGTCCAATGTTTCCACAAAAGCAAGAAGCCTGGATCTTTAATGAGAACTCCTTACATTTAAGAGTTGGCAACTAATTTTTTCTTAAAAAAAAAAGTGCACACCAATAAAGCATGAAAAACCAAATATGCTCAAAGGACAGATGCTTGAACTGTCCACCTTTGTGTTGCAACCTCTGTATTATCCTGCCTTAGGAAGAGTCAGCTGATCAGCTCTGAGTTAAGACCTTCAGAACCCATAGGAGCCAGGGGGACATTAAGAACCCAGCAGGACTAGGACCATCTGTGAAAGGGACACTTCAGAGTTTCTATGATCATGTAGTAAGAAAGATCACATCGTTTCATCCTCAGAGAAAGGTTGTATTCTCCCTACTCTATAGGTGTGGAGAAAGATTAAATGCCAAGATTACCTAATAGGAACAACAGGATTTGAATCATATCTAAAGGGTATTGAAGGGTTTGGGGGAAAGATGCGTTTATGTGTTATCTTTGTGACATTTCCAATTAAATGTAAAACCAACAGAACATCTTCTGCCAGGGTCACAGTGGTAATGAACGCTCACCTCAGCTTGTTAGCACACCGATCCCTCAAAACAGCAAAAAGGAGGATAAATCAACCGCCCTGCCTATCTTTATCAGCATAAACAAAGAGATAAAAATATGGTATAAAATTTTAACTATCTTTCCCCATTCTACCTGCAAATGTGAAATTCCCCTGTGCTTCAATAAAGGAAAAATACATCCAATGAAGTCTAACAAATGTCCCATCTGTTCAGAAAACAAGAGACAGGCATCTTTTACGTGTGACACCACTGCCCTCGTGTGGTCTAATAAAATAATGCAGCTGTTTCCCCAAGGAGGCTTGAAAGGTTATGACTAAAATATTAAAATATGTAGTTTTCATAGAAATAAATTATTTATAACATGGAACAATATATAAAAAACTTTCATTTTAAAGAACAAAAATATAATCTATAATAAAACCTCAATTCAAATCATACCCTGATCTCTGGGCTTCATTCCACATTGAGTTTTCTTATAGAAGGGAGAAGAAATCAACAAGGAAAAAAAAATGTCATTATGAAACAGCTGGATAGCAAGGAGATGCAACTCTTGGACCTAATGGTGACATCATCAACTTCCCTGCCACAGTGTCCATACCTGGCTTCCCATCCCACTGCTTCCTGCCTGGTTCCTGCAAGGAGGGCTGGGGGGAGACCTTTTACTTCTCACTCTCATTTATTGGCTCCACACCATCGGTTTGTACCACAACCTCTGGCTGCATCATTCAAGACCAAAATAATCCCAGAGGCTATTCGTGGGCAGGCGTCCTCCAAGGGGTGGCAGGAATTCAACATCTGGACGAAGAGTAACAAAGAAAACCTCTTCAACACAGTGCACCAGACAGAATGGGGAAAACATTATTCCTAAAACTAAATAAATCACACCTTTATTTTATCCTCTCTTCCCCTGACCATAGGGTGACTGAGTCAATAAACAATGATTTAAAATGGAGCATCTATGGACATAAAACAAGGCACCAGGCACACTCAGGATAGAAAGCCCTCTGATCCAATCTACCCATCAAATGGGGATAATGCTGTCTATTTTTTCCTTACTATTACACCATGGGGGCTAAAAGACTTTCTTCTGTTGGGCCTCAAAGTCTCCCCAAGATTGGCCAGAGACTACAGGGTTTTATCATGACATTCTAGTTTGAATTTAAGTGCAAGTGTTAGATTTAAATTTCATGCATGTGATTGTTTAAGCGATAATCTGAAAGCTTAGTGAGTAACTTGAACTTACATAACCCAGCACATGGATGCCCAGTTGCTCCCAGTAAGGGTTCAAACCAGGCCAGTTGGACACAAAAGAAAAGATCCGTAAGCCCCTACTCAGGAGAGCCTGACAGCTGTCAGGTCTGTGCAGCTGCAATCAATGTTAGGCGGTGCTCTCTGACTGGCAGGTGCTAACCAGCTGGACCCAGAGCACTTCTGAGGGCTGCAGGCTGCTGTGATGAGGCCCAGCCCCAACCCCAGCATTGCCTCAGCCCCGGCCACAAGAAAGAGTGAGACCCCTACGGCCCAACTGGTGGGCAGAGGGCAAAATAGCTGGTCTTTGTTTTACTCATATCAAGCACCTCTGCTGTTCTATGTGAGGATCTGCATCAGAGGTGGATATTTGGAAAGAGGGGGCAGGACAGTATCTGAGAAAATGGACTTTGGCATCAGACCCGCCCAACTTGCAGCCCCACTTCTGCCGCCGCTTGTTAGCTGTGTGATCTCAGCAAGTTAATCCATGGCTCAGCTTAGATCCTCATCTGTAAAATGGGGCTAACAGCCCCTCACTCCTTGGGTTGGTGTGAGAATGAGCGCGTGCATGGTAAGATTTTTGCATACTTCCTGGCTCATCACACAAAGTTAAAGAATGCCAAGAGAGGTGGCATTGTAAATAAATGAAGCCATGTTTGAAAGCCGGGTCAATTTTAAGCATGGGGTGAGCGAAAGTATAGAAGCAGGAAAGCCTTTGCATGCAATTTAGACTTAGACTATAAGAAAAGCAAGACTCTCCGGCACCAAGATCAGGGGCAGGCTTGGGAGTCAGAGAGCTCAGCCAATGTGACCCGCAGCCATTTGTCGAACATTTACTTCTTCCCTTGTAACCTGTCGGGGACCACTATCGATCATTTTCTTTCCCTTCTGAGCCATCCCAGCGGCTGGGCTGACAAGGGTGAATGGCCAAGTGATGGCTCCTAACCGGAAGGTTTTCACACCGCCCCAGCTGCTACAGTCTTTTCACACCACGGTGGCCAGCCCTGCCCTGGAACATTTCAAAAGTGGTCTCCCTCCTACTGCCGAAAAGCAAGTCCATGACCTTTGTTCTTCACTGTCAAGAACTGGGCGGATGGGCTACGATTCCAATCCCCCATCTCCCTTCAACCTAGTGTCCACTCCCTACTTTGTATTCCGAGTTAGACCGATTCCCTAGAGGACTCCTGGCCCTCGATCCCTCTTCACATTTTCTGTGAGCTTCAGGGAGCTTCAGGCCCTGCTTTGCACAGACCCCTGTGCCTTTCAATCACTCCATCTCCAGTTTTTTTTTCCCCCCCAGTGAAATATAGCCCCCTTTGACCTGCCTTGTCTTCATTGTTTTCCTCAATAAAAATGAAAATTGGTTAAGGCTGCAGTCTCAAGCTGAAGTTCTCTTTTAGACAGCTTTATTGTGATATGATTTACATACCATAAAATTCATTGTTTTTAAGTGTACAACTGAATGAATTATAGTAAAATTCCACAGCGCAATCATCACCACAATCTAATTTTAGAATATTTCCATCAACCTAAAATGAGACTTTATGCCAATTACAGTCACTCCATATTCCCACCCCTAGACTTCTAAACATTTCATACAAATGAAATCATAAACCATTGCATCTGGTCAAGCTGAGTTCTTTTTATACATGTTAGTACCTTGGACAGCTCAAGATCACATACCCTTCTGCTCTTGTTCCCTGGTCTGTTAGAGAAGATGTCCACATTTCTTGACAACTCTTTGAGCACCCTCTATATATAGGCTGCTCTAGGCTTAGCTTGGGGAAAGAATGTTCAGCAAAACTAGACACAATCCCCTGTCCTCACAAAGTTTCTCCAACATTTATTTCACTCAAATAAATTTAAAATTATCAATGTATTATAACATGTTCTATAAAAAAGAGACAAAAATCTTGATTTCAATCTGATCTTATTTAATACAGTTTATAATATATGCCAACTACCAAGAGAGTTAGCATCTTGATAAATATAGACTTTCTCATCAAAATGGAAATAACATTGTATTTCCTAAAAGTAAGGCATGCTATTCAATGCAATTCCTCTCAAAAGCTCAGCTTCCTTTTTTGCATAAACCAACAAGCTCATCCTAGAATTTACATGGAAACAGAAGGTACCCCAAATATCCAAAACAATTTTGAGAAAGAAGAATAAAGTTGTAGGATTCACACCTTCCAATTTTAAAACTTACTACAAAGGTATAGTAATCAAAACTGTGTGATGCTAGCATAAAGATAGGCATGTGGATCAATGTGATAGAATTGAGAGTCCAAAAATTAAGTTATTTTCAACAAGGGTGCCAAGATAATTTAATAGAAAAAGAACAGCCTTTTCAACAAATGACACTGGGACAACTGGATATCCACATACAAAAATTTAGCCAAACTGGATCAGACACCTAAGTGTAAGAGTTAAAATTATAAAATACCTAGAAGAAAACAGATATAAATTGCCATGACCTTGGATTAGGCAATGGATTTTGAGCTATGGCACCAAAAACAGAAGCAACAAATGAAAAAAATAGATAAATTAGACTTCATCAAAATTTAAAACTTTTGTGCATCAAAGGAGATTATCAAGAAAGTAGAAGGACAATCTACAGAATGGAAGAATATATTTGTAAATCATGCACCTGAGAAGGGTCTGGTATCCAGACTATATAAAGAATTCTTAAACTCAGCAACAAGAAGACAACTCAATTAAAAAATGACCAAGGACTTGAATAGATATTTTTCCAAAAAATATATACAAATGGTAGACAAGCACATGAAAATATGCCATGGTTATTAATAATGTATAATTTCATTTTATAGAAAAAAATCACAATGAGTTATCACTTCACATGCTTTAGGATAGCAATGATCAAAAAGACAATAACAAGTTTTGGTGAGGATGTACAGAATTGGAACCTTCATAGATTGCTGGTAGGGATGTATTAATAAAATGGTATAGCCACTGTGGAAAACAGTTCAGTAGTTTTTGAAAATGTTAAGCATAGACTTACCATATGACCCAGCAATTCTACTACTTGGTAGCAATAGCTGAAAACATATGGTCACATAAAAACTTGTACATAAATGTTCACAGTAGTGTTATTCATAACAGCCAAAGTACAGAAACAACGCAAATGTCCATCAACTGATAAGTGAATAAACAAAATGTTGTATGTCCATATAATGAAATATTATTCAGCCATAAAAAGTAATGGAGTATGGATACATGCTACAACATGGATGAACCTTTTTGCTAAGTGAAAGGAAGCAAAGAAGATCACATACTACATGATCCCATTTGTATGAAATGTCCAAAGTAGACAAATTCACAGATACAGAGAATAGATTAATGACTGCATAGGGCCAGGGGGAGGGGTTGTGGGGGATGGAAGGTAATGGCTAAAGGGTATGGAACTTCTCTTTGGGCTGATGAAAATATCCCCAAATTAGGTTGTCATGATAACTGCACAGTTTTGTGACTATACCAAAAAAAAAAACGCACTGAATTTTATACTTTAAAGAGGTACGTGAATCATATCTCAACAAAAAATAAGTAAGGTTTGGCCATTGCAGACCCAGTTCAAATAATGTATAAATACATAACAGGGGAAAATAAATGTCTGCATCCCTTTTCCCAGATATGACTGTTATGCACCCTTGTCTCCAAACCTACTCTTCCACGTTCTGCATTGTGACTCACTAGAGGGATATTGGAAGGCAAGAAAGGAGAGGAAAGTCCCGCCTCCTATTTGCTTACCGTTCCTGTCTGTATCACCCCAGCAATAACACCGGGCTCGAAGATAGCATCTAGTTTCACTTCCAGCCTGCATGTCCTTTCAATGCTCCCAGAACCATTCCCGTGGTGCTTCTTTGAAAGGTACCAGCAAGAGCTGGGCAGCTCCCTCCTCAAAGGTGCTGATGACCTCCTATGTTTCTGATTCCTAGGTACGTTAGCTGCTGCCCGTAGTTACTATCTCTGTGATACTTCCGTATTCCCTTCTTGCTCTTGCATCAGTCTAACCTTATAAGCATTTCCCTATATTGAATTCCTTCTGTTGAATTATTTTGGTGCTCACTTTGGCAGCACATATACCAAAATTAGAATGATACAGAGATTAGCATGGCCCCTGCCAAGAATGACATGCAAATTTGTGAAGCATTCCATATTTTAAAATAAAAATTTAAAAAAAGAAATATTTTGTATGATTTCTTTTTGTTTAATTGCATACTGACTAATAAAGCCCATTACACACACACACACACACACACACACAAATAATATTCTAACTTTTTAAAATTCATATTGAAATATTTCCTACCATTTTCATTATATAATGGGATACTATGTTACAATACACCTGCTTTATATTGTAGGCATCTTTGTCATTGTACTTCCACATCATTTCATCTACACTTAACACATCCTTTTTATAGTAATTGGATCCATTCCATCTTCTCACATCATGTTGTTCATTGCTCTAAATTTGCCTAAAGTATATTGGTCTTTTGAGGAACTTTAATTACACTGAGTTCTAATTAAATTCATTTATTTATTGAGCATCTACTCTGTGAAAACATTAAACTGAGTGTTTAGGGGATATAATGATAAGTTAGACACAGTCTTTCTCTAGAGGAGCTTGAATTTAGTGAGCAGAGATGAAACCCAGCTAAGACTATAAAATAGGATTTTTCAAGACCTTTCCAATTTTAAGTAATCTGTCCTTTTCCATCAAATACACTAACTCTCATACCCAAATTTTTATTTTTGAAGACAAGATCACAGTAATCACAAATCTCCATCCAGTTGCTATGCTGCAATTTTCTGTGCTATTGTTCATCTACCCCATAAAAAGAGGGATTCTATTCAGAGTTCGTAACGGCTTTGAGATAGAAAAAAATGTGGAGGGTACATCTAAGTTTAAATGTCTTACAGAATTAAACATGGCCACAGATGCAAGGAGATATAACATTTATCAAACTGGAAAACAAACAGTAATATAACTATCCTCAATATTATACTGGTATTCAGAGAATTATCTGAACCAAACTCAACTTCAGCCCTACTGGAACTTAGATAGACTCTCATTGGGGCACCAGAAGGCATTTTTTTAGACATCCTAATAAGATAATTTTTCTTAGTATACATTTTACTCAAGGGAAAGATACCAATCGTACATTTCATTTGCAACTGGGAGAAACCCAACAGCCCAGAATAATTTATTAATGACATTTTTCTTTAAATAAGCTCTCTTCATAAGTTCATAATACATTCAAAGTGGGTAAAAAGGAAACAGGGGAAGTAAATAAACTCATTGGACATCCCTGAAGGTTGCTAGAGCACCAGCTCATTACTTTGAAATTTGGGAATGAAAAAGAAATAAAAAGGTCAGCATATACTATGCCTCTCTAGGGTAAATAAACTTCAAGGCCATGAAAATAGCCTAAATGAAGGAAAGAAAATTTTTCCATCCAAAGGAAATGCTGCTAATAAATGGAGAAAAAAATGATAGAATTCAAAAATCACCATTTCTCAACTTTCAATGAAATAACCTAACCAGGCTATGGTTATTGTATTAGTTTCCTGGGACTGCTATAACAAACCACCCTAAACTGGGTAACTTAAAACACTAGAAGGCCAGGTGTGGTAGGCTCACACCTGTAATCCTAGCACTCTGGGAGGCCAAGGTGGGAGGATTGCTTGAGGTCAGGAGTTCAAGACCAGCCTAAGCAAGAGTGAGACCCTGTCTACTAAAAATAGAAAAGTTAGCTGGGCATGGTGGCATGTATCTGTAGTCCCAGCTACTTGGGAGGCTAAGGCAGGAGGATTGTTTGAGCCCGGGAGTTTGGGGTTGCTGTAAGCTAGGCTGATGCCATGGCACTCTAGCCTAGGCAACAGAGGGAGACTCTGTCTCAAAAAAAATAATAATAATAATAGAAGAAATAAAAATCTAAACAGCAAGGTTGAAAGATAAAATTGAGGATACCTCTCAGAAACCAGAGGAAAAAAACACAAAGAAATGGAGAAGAAAGTGAAGATAAGAAAATTAGAAGGCCTATTCAAGTGAAAACTGAAAATTATATTTTAAATTACTTTTTAGAACAAAAGGACTTCAGTTTCTAGTTAAAAGGATCCACCAAATAGCAAGCATAGTGAATGAAAACAGAACTACACTAAAAGCTCTCTTACTTTCTACCAAAATGTAAACTCCATGAGAACAATAAAATTTACCTTTATCAATGAGGAACTCATTATAAACACCTTAATTTCTAAATATCATTTCCCACTAAGGGGAATCAGAGACCGTTGGAGAAATGGATGATTCCAGGGCTGGGGCAGGAAAAATACAAGATAAGCCTGGAATATCTTGTGCTGGAAAGTATGGAAGTACTTAAAACATGTTGGAAACATGCCAAGAAAACACAGAAGTCAGCCTGAAGGAGTCCCACTGACCAAATCTGGGCACAATTTGAGCATCAGCAAAAAAAAATTTGAAGGCCGGGTGCACTGGCTCACACCTATAATCCCAGCACTGTGGGAAGCCAAGGTGGGAGGATCACTTGAGACCAGGAGTTCAAGACTAACCTGGGCAACAATTCAAGACCCCTGTGTCTACAAAAAAAATTTAAAAATTAGCTGGGCTTGGTGGGACATACCTGTAGTCCCAGCTACTCAGGAGGCTTGGGCAGGAGCATCCCTTGAGCCCAGGAGTTAGAATCTGCCGTGAGCACCACTATTCTTTAGCCTGGGAGATAGAGTGAGACTCTGTTTCTAAAAAAAAAAAAAAAGAAAGAAATATGTACATACATAAATTTGAACGTCAAAAAATTATAGTAATGAATTATAAACTAGTGAATAAAACAAGAATCCATGAGCCCATACGGATATTAATAAATGAGTGAATAATTAAATGAAGGAAAAAGGAAAGTTCTTCCTTATGGTAGAAAGTCAGCTCATAAATGTAGATGAATTATGGAGTAAAAAAATCACCATCCTGCAGCCATCAAAACAATAACAGATGCTAAAACTAGTGGGTGGAAGGTCGAGGAGGAAGAGGATATTTACATATTCTCAAAACACTGCCTGACAAATTATCAATTACAAAGGGCACAATAATAGTGTTCTGGCACCGGCAGACAGGCGCAGCCGTGGGGAACTTCGGCCTTCTGATTTCAAGATTGTTCTTTTTTAAGCACCAAAGGAGGCAAGAAAAGCTTTATCTTTCTCTGCTGCACCCCTTTAGATAAAAGGATTTGTTGTGTAAAATTTGGATTCGTCAAAAGGCTGCATTTAAGGAACAGGAAGGCCACATTTTGCCTGAAGGCCGCAGGTTCCCCACCCCTGCAGGGCAGAGGGTGTCAAAGTCAACAGCCCAGTAGCAGAGCAAATAGATAGTAGGGGTCCCCCATGATGTACGGTTGGTATTCCTGCTAAAAATGAACAACCTGAGTCTAATTGTGAGGAAGCACTGGGGAACCCCAAACTGAGGGATATCTTATAAAATAATTGGCCTATACTCTCAAACAATGTTAATACTTGATTCCAAGAAAGATAAAGAAAGAGTAGCTGATCAGATTAAAGAATAAAGACACATGACAACTAAATGCAATGTGAGATACTGAATTGGATCCTAAGCCAAAAAAAAAAAATTAGGAAATGCAAACTATATGCTTAATATATAAAGACATAAAAATGAAATGGGGCGAATTTTTCACAATAGGTGATTTTTACTAAAAACGAGTTGTTTGTATTCTTGCAAAAATATTTTAAAAGTTCGTAATTTTATCAAAATAAAGTTACCCGCCACCCAAAAAAGTCACGTATGGAATTAATGGAAGGGGTCAGGAGAGAGAAAGGGTTGTGGTGTGAGACCACAAGGAATTCTGAGATGGGCTTTCAACCATTTAAGTTGTTTGCATGCCCTTCCCTCTTTCTGGAAGTGTTCATATTCAAAGTCTGCTTGCTTATAACCCCATATAAGAGGCAATTTCTAGGCAGTCAAAAATCTTATTGGAAATATCCCAAGCCTCAGAAAATAGACATTTTGGTTCTGATTTCGTAGAACATGCAAGTGTGCTGAAAGCAACAGCAACAACCTAAAAAGCCAGCTGGGAAGTGATTAAATACATTGTGATACAGTCACATCTTAAAACAGTATGCCTCAGCAGAAGATATTTCCAAAGATTATCTATCCTCATGGTTAAATGTTCATGATAACATGTTGAAATAAGGTACAGAGAAACCCATACAAAGCAATACAATATTATAGACTATTATCCATGTTTGTATATGTCTGTTGATTATGGTGTGTAGATGTAGTACATTAAGTATATTGCCCTCAGGACTGTATGTGGCATAGTGGTTTCTAAGAACTTAGGATAACAATATCTATCTCTCCGTAAATGCAAAGTATTTAGCACATGCCAAACACTCTACAAATATCATTATTAAAATGAACAAACAAAAATGACTAAATGAAAATATGCCTAAAATGCTAACAATGATTATTTCTGCATGGTAAGATAGTGAGCTTTTGGGGTGCTTTTTAAATTTTTTTCCCTGTTTTCTACAATGAGTATGCATGAAGTTGTTGTTGGTGTTTTGATTAGGAAAAAATAAGTTTTCATCTCCTAACCGTGCTAGTTTCACCCCGAAATTGAAGGACCAAAAACAGACCGGATAAATGTTCAATTGTAGGAATCCAGAGAGAGATCTATAACTGAACAAATAGGCCTGACTTCACTGACAGCAATAGCATTTATGTCCAGACAGAATACAGTTGCTCCCTTATGAATGCTAAAAGGCTTGAGGTATATAAAGTGGAATGAAGCAGGTTAAAAAATATTAATATATATACGTGGACTTGCAGAAGTTTCCCAAAGAGCACAAGGAAGACCTCATAAATCCTTGACAAACGGGTCATTAATAAAACTGGTCATTAGATATGCATTACATCCAGAGTTCAGAAACATGTATTTAGCTTAGCTGGGGATTAGGACTAAGGAAAAGGTGGTTTGGTTTTGAATAAACATATTTCTTGCTTAACCTGCTAAGGCAGCAGTCTCCAACCTTGTGGTACCAGGGACCGTTTTCGTGGAAGACCATGTTTCCAGGGACCGCGGAGGGAGGGGATGGTTTTGAGATGATTCAGGGCATTACTTTTATTATGTACTTTATTTCTATTATTAATACATTGTAATATATAAAGAAATAATTACACAACTCACCATAGGTTGGGGACCCCTGTGCTAAAGAAAGATTTGAGGAACCTGAAAGATCACACTATCGTATGGAAACCCTCCAGGCTTGAATGTGGACACCTCATATATCTAGATTAAAAATATTCAGATTGAAAAATACCAGCAAGCTCTAAATGAGGACCAAGGGTTCTGTGTCAACATGAATAGCCAGGTCTGAGGCTCTGCCAGCACTTCTGAAAGGTGTCATTTCAGTTTATCATTTCCTTCCTTACCCATTTAAAGGGCATTACCTGAAAAGGTTTGGACACTTGCAGAGACTTGTTCCAGAAAGATCCCACACAAAGTCCCTCAGAATTGATCCAACCTTTTTTTTTTTAACCCTCGAAAACATGCCACATTAAGTAAACAAATTCTACAGTGGTCACACTTACCAACTTTTGAACTTGCACTTCCTAACTCCCTTTTCACAAAGATCAAGCTGAAAGGATATTTTCTTCTAATGTGGGTGTATTCCTACAGCTTGATGGTTTCCTTTATTCTGACTTTATTCTGTTTGAGGAACTGGTTATATAAGAATCAAAATAACTTCCTCAGATTACCAAATAAACGTATAATGAAAATATGCAAAAGCCATCTGGGTCTACACAAGCCAAGCCTAGATATCATTATTGTTCCCTTTAAGCTTGCATAGGTTTGAATTACGGAAGAATAATGAGAAAATTCTTTGAGATGTTTAGCTATGATGCTTAGAAACATATAAAGGATCATGGAGATTGCATCTTTGGCACTAATAGAAAAGAACTTCCATTGGAAAGCAAAATGCTTTTAAGTTTCGATGCTCTCTAAAATGACCAGAAAATCACTCTAAAATTATTTCTGAAAAAGTGTCAGATTTTTATTGACCTCATGGGAGCCAGATTTCTGGTTAATTAGAAGCTCATCAATAAATGGACATCTGAAAGTCCAACGAGAAACGATAACAAATTTTTGGCCAAGTTTTCCTTCATCTGTTGTCCGACACAACGATCAGATAGCGCTGGGATCTGTCCCTTTTTCTTAAGAGATAAAGGTCGGGCTTTTGCACACACACATGCAGTGAGCCTGTGCCTCCTGAAGGGCAGGCTTTTGTTGCCCTCTTTTATTGATTTGCTTGACCCCAGAAATACGCAATAAATAGCATTCTGCTCAACTTGAAAAGAAAAACTAAACTGCCAACACTGCCCAAGCCAATATACACCCCTCATTGATTTAAAAAAAAAAAAAAAGGAAAAGGAAAAGGAAAAGAAAAACCATAAAAACAATAGGCAAACCAAGTCTAAGGCAAGGCCATTTGTAGACAAAATGATCTGCTTTAGAAAGGAGGCCTGATGTTCTCCACCTAATTTAGAAATTGCCAAGCATCGAGCTATAATCAGATAGTTTTTTTATGTGGTAGATAAAAGGGGGAACCAGAAAGACCATCAGTGACTGAGCAAGAAATGTGTACGTGTTGAAGGGGAGGGGTCCTTGCATGACCTCAGCCTGTGATCCTGACTTTGCTGACAATGATAATAGTGTTTGTAATATAACAAATGTCCTTCCAATTAATAGTTATACATCTAGACCAACTTCAGTGATTCTTATCACTACTTGGGACCATACTATATATTTATTTTTACTTGTATATTGCCCATGGGCTCCACCAGAATAAAATCCGTGGAAGACACGGTCTATGTCTGAGTCACCTCCATTTCCTCAGTATTTGCCAAATAAATGAATTAATGAATGAAATACAAGGGGTTGGGATTGTTACATTTCCTCTCAGTAAGCCCCAAAGACGAAGAGAGAACTTAATTGGTCTGGAAGGAGGGAGACGTAATAGCTACTATAATCAGAACATTATCCCTTATCGTTAGGCAAGAGCTAGGAAAAGCCACCAGGTATGAAAATAGAGAAATCACGTTGGAAATCATCAAAGGATACTATATGCTATCATCGATGACTACAGATATAAACCATAATATCAATACAGATATAAACCATAATATCAATCAAAAGCTATGCAGTCATTTAAAAAATCAAATCACAGAATATATTTTAAGGTGGAAAAATGAAGACTATATATTTGATAAAAATGTCAGGTTGCGAATGCAGAATGTAGTTCCATTTCTTGAATAATCAGCAATCCCACACCAATATGTGCTTAGTAACTATCATCTGACTAACTTGGTGTGATTACAATATCTTTGCACTTATTTCTAATTTTAGGGGTCTGCATTGGATATGTATTAATTTCTTAATGAGAAAGGAGCCCAATGGAGTTTAAGAAGAAAGACTGCCCCCTCCCTGATGCTCACGACTGGATAATAGGACTGCATTTACTGCCCTCATACTCATACCATCTACCCTTTGGAAAGAGCATGGCTAAACAGAAAAACAATTTTCTTTTTAGAAATCGAATTATTTTTTAAAAACAAACAAAAGCAAGTTTACCTCTTAACCTAGTCTGTCATCGAGCTCCCTAGAACCCAACCAGCAGTAGCCTGGCTCTTCCGATCACCCTCAAACCCTAATCTTTTTCTCTCCCTTTGGATTCCCCTCCTCTTACCTATGGATCAGAGTCTTTTCTCCCTGCTTCCCATCCGTCTGGCGTGGATCTCCATGCTCCTGTAGGTGCGAAAGGAAGGCTCCTGCCCGGGCAGGATCACTTGATCCTGCTAGGACCTTATAGCTGAGGCTCAAACTGAAACCGAAACATCTCTTTACAGCTGCCGATGATTAATGCCTGAAGCACAGCACTGCCTCAAGCACAGTGTAGTAATCTCAAAGTTTGACGTGCTGGGTGGGGTTGGGGAGAAGTTTCTGGAGCCGCATCCTCACAAAACAAACATAAGATTTATCTAGGGAGCTGGTTAAGTGAGCCGTTTCCCAGACCTTGCTCCCAATTCTATTCCAGTAGGTCATTTTTAATATGACCATTGAACAGGTTTCTAAGGCAGTTCTGCTGCACAGGGTCCACAGATCACACTCTGAGAACACTATTTTCAAACTTGATCTAATTACGCAGTGCAGATGAAGAACAGGAATTGATAGTAGGAAAACGTGTGCTCTCTTTGATTCTAACTGATGCTATTCGCTTCTGTGACTATGCTTGCTTTTAGTTGTTTGATAAATATAGTTAATCAGAATGAAAAACAGGGATAAGAGCAAAGGTAACTCCATGATAGGCTAGGCTTCCTGGATGTGAGAAGCCTAGTTCTGCTTCTGTATATATGGCTTGCTGGCTTGGTGCTCAGCGTAAGTGGAGCCATGGCAGGCTTCACTAAAGTAAAGGAAAACAAAGCCCCGGGGAGGTAACCGCAAGTCACTTCCTGATAAAGGGCTGGAGAGTCCAGGGGCCTCCAACCAACTAGGTAGATAAGAAGGGCAAGACATGATCAGCGCATGAACGGCTTGTGCAGGGCGTGTGTTCCCAGTATCGCTTGTAACCAAAAACTAGAAGGTATGCAACAACAGCCCCCTCCCCGTCGGAGACCCTCCTCTTCCCCTGGATGACATTAACTACAACTGGCGCCGGCGCAAAAAGCCCGAAGCTTAGAGTCAACAAACCAGGAGCCAACGCCATCAGCCACTTCTAAAAAAAGGACAAATAAACTAAAGAGGGATGAAGAGCAGACTAGTGTGTCGTGTGCAGACTAGTGTGTCGTGTGCAGACTAACGTGTCGTGTGCAGACCAGTGTGTCGTGTGCAGACCAGTGTGTCGTGTGCAGACTAACGTGTCGTGTGCAGACCAGTGTGTCGTGTGCAGACCAGTGTGTCGTGTGCAGACTAACGTGTCGTGTGCAGACTAACGTGTCGTGTGCAGACCAGTGTGTCGTGTGCAGACCAGTGTGTCGTGTGCAGACTAACGTGTCGTGTGCAGACTAACGTGTCGTGTGCAGACCAGTGTGTCGTGTGCAGACTAGTGTGTCGTGTGCAGACTAGTAACGTGTCGTGTGCAGACCAGTATGCCGTGTGCAGATTAACGTGTCGTGTGCAGACTAGTGTGTCGTGTGAAAACTAGCATACAGAAAAGTATAAAAGCTTAACCTTTACCCCAGGGCGGGGTCCTGGTTCGTGGAGCGGCCACTGCGTTGGCGCTCTGGGACTTGGACCCTAGCTGGAACTAGCCAATAAACTCCTTTGCCTTTTTGCAGCCTTGGTGACTCTGCCTCTCTGTTCCTGGGGCCAAGGGGAACCGGATCTAACACAGACAGTGAGGTCTAAGTTTTACCCCACCTCTGATTGAAGTCAGGAGGTTTGCCTCTAGCTGGTTGTAAAAAAATCTGAAGTCATAAAGTAGATTTTCGGAGCATTTGGAATTTAAATCCCAATTTCTCCTTTCAGGAATGTGACTGCGTTCTCACCTGCGAACTTTAGGCGATGTTGTTTTGCATTTATAGTTTATTGTGCTCAGTAATTATTCATAAAGTGGTTTATAGGGTCTGTTTGGTCTCCCTAGCTTGATCATAAACTCCTGGGGTAGTTGGAAGGCTTTTTAAAAATTTTTAAACACACAGAGAGAAACTGTGCTTAGCACAGTGTCTTTTACAGAAGTACATTCAAGGTCACAGGTGCATGTTTCCTAGCACCATGCTCAGCTCTAAATCTGGAGTAGGACTCCCTTTAAATTGGTGACCAGGAGTAGGAATTTGAGATGGAGGATATTAACTTTTCAAAGTAAGAAAAGCTTATATTTTATAATCAGAGGAAGTGTTGTTTTAATGCAGTGGTTCTTAAAATGTAGTCCACGACCAGCATGATTAAGAAAGAAAGTGAACTCTGAGAAAGAGGCCCAGCCAGGTGGGTTTTAACAAGTTCTCCAGGTCATTCCAATACAAGCTAAAGTTTAAGAGTGTGTTGGAGGACAGTGTTCTATTACGGATTTCAGAAACTGAAAACAGAAACATACAGACTATCAAATAGTGAAGTGTACAATCTGCTCACTAGAAAACACTAATTGTAAAATGTTGGGTGTGCATGGAACATAAATAGTTCCTCTGTATATTTGTATTAAATAAATAAAAAGAAATGCTGCATAAAAAGTAACAAAACATTTCTGTTGCATTTTACAAAGTGTTTGTCTCATCTGATCTCAGTTTGCCTCCTAAATTCCCTGAGATAAAGTACTGTTATCTCCTATTTTGCAGCTAAAGTTACTGAATTCAGAGATGACCTGGGGCAAGTTCCCTGGGTATCAAGAGCTGCCTAAATTCTGTATTCCTCCTCCCACCCCCACCCCCCACCACCAAAGACCAATTTCCTTCTTTGATTACAGCAAACTGATTCCCCTGTTCCTTCACCCTGCTTTGCATAGATTGGAGTCAGTGTTACCCTCCAGGGCCCCTTGCTAGTTTGTTTGTTGTCTGGACACCTTTTCCTTCATTCACAAATTAACAGCTTGTCCTCATATTAACCAGATGGATGGCTGCACCTGGGTAATTGGAGTTGTAAGATGGATAAATAGATTAAAGAGCAGGCAGCTGGAGTGCTCACTGCAGGCCAGACATGATTAAGAAAGGGGAGCGAGCAAGTTCTACTGGGGCATCAGTGAGGGAAAGAAGACCCAGTCGACTGATTTCCTAGAACTGTGTCAGTTACTAAATTATGAAAAGCGCTTGCTGCTGCATTGGGAAAATGTTGACACTCTGCTGCCGAGAGGGCACAAGTTCTGCTCTTTCCCAAGATGCTATCATTTAAATCAATGCTTCTCAGAGTGTGTCTACTGGCCACCTGTCTCAAAATCATCTGGATGTTTATTAAAAATGCAGATTTCTGGACCTTATTCAGGACTACTAATTTAGGGGGGAGGTTCTTTTTCTTTTTTCAGTGGGGTGGTGGTGGTAGGGACCAGGAATCTGCATTGTTAGCAACCTCTCTCTAAAATTGGGAAGTACTGACTTATTACTATCCCCAAATATGCAGAATTTCCAGAATCATCTAAAAAGATTGCACAAATCCACACTCAGTGAACAATATGTCTGGCCAGCAGACATGATTCCTTAGCTACCAGAACCTCCAGCAACTGAATCTCCAAACCCCCCAAAATCCTAGACAAAATGAAAAATCTATGTCAGAAGACAAGAAGGTTTTGTCTCAGAAGCCTCCAGAGACTCTGGTTAGAAACGCCCAGCCCTCAGCTCAGACCTACTAAACCAGAAATTCTGGGCATGGAGTACCTTCCAGATGAATCCAACACATACTAAATTTTGAGGACCACTGCTGCAGACCCATGCTGCTCAGACTTCCTTGAGCATATGAATTACCTGGGGATCTTGTTTAAGTGCATAGTCTCGTTTTATAGTTCGGGAGCTAATAATCTCCCAAGTGATATTCATGTTGCTAATTCATAGACCACACTTGGAGTAGCAAAACTCCAAGCTATTTATTTTTTTTATTTAATGTCATGAGAGAGAATTTTTTTAAAAAAATAGAATAAGAAGCCCATGCTCAGGCCTAGACTGAAATGGTTGCCTAATCAGTACATTCCAGGCATAGAAAGTGAAGCTGCTAAAATACCCTCAATTGGCTTTGAGCTTTGAATACTAAGGTTGCATTTGTACTGATGGGCCCACGTGTCATCCTCCACAGCTTTGATAACTAAGATCACAAACTTATGTGGCTATGAAAGGAAACCAAAAGTGGCTTAGCAAGGGATCAAACGCTGTCGTTTGCCCAACTGACAAACATGGTCGCTGTCCAGCTAATGGGCTCTGATATATTGTACTGAACTGTCTCTAGAGTGATACTCTGTCGTGTAGACAGCTCTGGTCAGCCCTGGCCTGGACTTAGGGAGTCCTACTTCTACCCCCAGCTCTGCTAACTGGTGTGTAATACCTTGAGTATGTCATATCATGTCAGTTCACTGGGTTCTGATTTCCTCACTTACTGAGTGATGGTTTTTGCCTACCCTTAAAGCCTGTGGTTCTAGGACCCATCTAACCCTTTATATCCCTATACTTCCTGTATTGCTTCTGGTACCTGCAGCCTGCCACTGCCTCCCCTTTACACTTGTGAGTTCAGGAAAGCACAGGAGTTTTGTTTCTTTAAATCAGCCTCTATTGCTCATCCAGGGATCACAAGCCGTGGCAACAAGCGTATGAATTCAGATACAGCGTGGTTCCTGAGCTTGTACTCTTCACCTTTGCCTTGGTATGTTTTCCATTATTCATCACTAATGTTGTATCTCACCAAAATTACTAATTTGGATTATGGTCACATACAAGATTAGTTTGTCTGGCTGTCAAGGGTTTACTAAGTAGCCCATGTCCTCTGAGATGAGGAATGTATAAATTAGAGAGTGAGGATTTGCTTATAATAGGGACCTACCAGAATAATTTGTGCAGTAAAGACTTTGAATAGCTAGTAGGTTTATAGAATTCCTCTAGTGTAATTAGGAGAGGCATTGTTGTGTAATGAAGAAAATTAATTAGAACTAAATGTTTAGGGAATGTGTGGTTAGGTAACCAAAGGCATATTTGCAGCCTAATTGTTTTTTGGCAGCTGGAGGCATTTTATACCCTTTCATGATGTTTAGTTAATGGATATTTTAACATGCTCTACTGTTTGCTTTTCCTTAAATTTAAACAACTTCAATATAGAAAAGCAGTTCATCAAAGATTTAAACCAAGTATATATCCCATTGGAAAAATGCCTCAGCTATCTGGTTTATTTGATCATACTGTCTGTCAAATGTTAATTATTTTTAGAGGAAGTCCATATTGAGGCTAATTGGCATGTCCTCCTACACCATATAATTACTGAGCTCTACTTACATGCTTATAAAACATAAACACCAAGGCACTTTCTAATATTTTGCCTTTATTTTTCCTAGCCTGCACCCAACTCTCAAGTATTCTGCCTCAAGTCTTTTCCAGAACAAGTTAGAAGTTTTAAGAATATGGTAAATTTTAAAGTAAGGATTACTTATCTAGTTGTTTGATTATCTTTAAAAAATATGCATAAAATTTTGAAGTCAAGCAGACATTGGTTCAAATCTTTGGTATATTATTTATTGTGTGATCTTGGAACACTTGTTTAAGCTACCTAAGACTTAATTTCATGCCTGACATTATAGGATTGTTGTAAAAACTAGACAAAATAAGCATATTTTATTAAATTAGGGCATTTTTGGTTTCAGATGAGAGAGAAATGTTCTAAAATAATTTAAAATGACAACAAAACAAGGAAATAACTTTTTACGTAGAATAATTTTCAAAAAAATTATTTAAAAAAATTGCAAATATATCATAAAGAGTTCTTAAATACCCTTCAACCAGATTTCCCTAACATAAACAACTTGGTAACTGTCATAAAATTATTAAAACCAAAAAATTAACATTTATAAAATACTCTTAATCTAAAGACTTGATTCAAATTTTGGCAATTGCCCTAATAATGTCTTTTATCTGGTCCAGGATCTCACATTGCATTTAGACTTCGTATCTATTTAGTCTCCTTCTGGAACAGTTCCTCAGTCTTTGTGTTTCTTGACCTTGAAAAGTTTGAAGAATAATGACCAATTGTTCTGTAGAAGTATCTCAGTTTGAGTTTATCTGATATTTTCTCATGCTGTAGATTGAAATTGTGCATTTTGGGTAAGAATAACACAGAAGTGATGTTGCATCTGAACGCATTGTCTCGAGATACCCGTGTCAATATGTCTCATTGCTGGTGACATTATTAATAACTTTGATCAATTGATCAAGATGACATTTACAGGGTTTCTCCACTGTAGAGTTAACTATTTTTCCTTTGTAAACAATAAGTATTTTGTGGGGTGATTCTTTGAGACCATGCAAATATGCTATTTCTCATCATACTTCCACCCACTAATTATAGCATCTGTTGATAATTATTGCCTGCAACAAATATTACTGTGGTGTTTAGCAAATGGTGAGCTTCTATTTTCACCATGAATCCTAAATCTCTACAATTTATTAATTGGAATTCTACTGTAAGAAAGAGCTATCCCATTTCCCTGATTTGTCCATTTAATTATTTATTTATATTGTGGTGGCTGGGCCTAGAAGAATGGATGGATGGATAGATGGATGGAAAGAACATGAGCAAGGTGAATGAAGGATGAGGTGAAAACACCTACCCAAAGCTGCTTGTATGCTGTGTGCAAAGGTCAGCTGAAAACAGCTGACCTGTATGGAAGTTGTTAAATTAGCAAATGGCCCTGAACTTCTGCATGTGTCCTTGGAAATAAAAACGGGGAGGAACTTGGCTGAGGAGGCCATTTCCTCCTTTAGACTTTGGCCTCTCCTCTTCTCTCTAAACACTATGTGTTTCATGTAATTATTCCTTTGCTCCCAAGCTCTGGAACGAAAAGTGGCCACTACATATATCAGTATGGACTCACAAGTATTTACAGCCTATAATCCATTACTGTCATCTATGTTTTGCTAAAATTGCCCCAGATTTAGCTATTGGTAGATCTTTTAAGTTAGTTCCTGTGTCCTTTTAACATGCCCCAATTACTTTTTAAGGACTTCCTCATTCTCTGGCACCTTTGCTCATCTTGTAATTCCAGCCATGGAATGAGCCATTTCTCCAAGGAGACTCATGTCATTGGAAACTCAAGGCAATAACTCTAGCTTCAAGCATAGCTGAATCAAGAGGTTTGACAGATGTGATTAGGAATTCAAATCTTTCTCTCCAACTTTGTTCTGCTTTACTCAGTTTCATTTGTAGGCAAGAGCCTGCCCACGGTGACTCAGATGGCCACTAATGCTTACCCTTACAACTATTTTTCCTGAGAAAACACCTTTCCTGATAATCATAGCAAAAGTGCAATGGAAAGATCAAATTTATACAACTTGGGTCATATGCCCATCCCTGATCCAATCCTTTTGGCCAGGAAAATTGTGTATTCTGCTCAAGTGAGTACGTTATGATCACCCTGTGACAGGCGAGGAGAAGTTTAGTCCATGGGAACCACATAGAATAAATTTTCACCAAGAAAAGTGGGCTTTGATATGATATAGGTGGTCTTCCACCAGGTACATCTTGCTTAGGATAGCACACAGTGAATACTAAACAATGACTGTTCCATCTACTCACTTCACTTCCACCCCAAAGCAGACAAAGTGAGGGTGAGATAAAATTTATATGAACCAATCAATATTGTTGGCAGTGCTGGCCAAAGGTTTATAAAGGAAAAAGATGAGTATAATGTGATGTGGGTGTCTAAACCCCTATCTATAACAAAAGGTTGCCTCAAGTGTCTCAGGAGTATTATTAATATAATTGATGTTTGTGGGTAGATGTGCATGAATATGTGTGCATGCATATTTATAACATTCCGATCTACAGTTTTCAAAGACTTAGAGGTAGTGTGGCAGAACAGAAATAAAATGGGCTTTGAATACAACCAGACCTCCGTTCCAACTCTGCTACTTGCTGTGTAACTTGGGTGAGTTGCTTAGCTGAAAGTTTATTTCATCTGTAAAATAGAACATCTACTTTACATGATGTGAGGATTCAATGACATCATGCATGTAAAGCACCTGGCACAATAGTTAAGTGCACTAAAAATACTTGGAATAAAATATAGGCACTTGAACTAGATCAATCCCATTTTTCTTCAACAATAATCCAGCCAATCTTAGAATTTCTAAAACATGACAAGTGTCTGCTCTTATGATATTAAAGATGGTAAATTACCACTTAAAATTTGCTTAGCATACCATTTTCCTTTTTATGTTGCTTTAAAACATACAAGCAAACAAAAACAACAGCAAAAACAAGAGTGAGGAAAAGCAAACAATCTACAGAGTGAAAAGACAAGGTACAGAATGGGAGAAAATATTTGCAAACCATACATCGGATAATGGGTTAATTCCAAAATATAAAAAGAACTCCTACAACTCAATAGCAAAAAACCTAATAACTTGATTTTAAAATGGGTTAAACACTTGAACTTTCTCCCAAGAAGACATACAAATGGCCAATAGGTATATGAAAAGATGCTCAACATCACTGATCATCAGGGAAATACAAATAAAAACCACCATGACACATCACCCCACACCTGTTAAGACGGCTAGCATCAAAAAAACAAAAGACAGCAAGAGTTGGCAAGGATGTGGAGAAATTGGAACCCTTGTACGTTGTTGGTGAGAATGAAAATTAGTTCAACCACCATGAAAAACAGTATAGAGATTCCTCAAAAAAATAGAACTACCATATGATCCATCAGCCCCACTTGTGGTTATTTATCCAAAAGAATTGAAATCGGATCTCAGATATTAGTACTCCCATGTTCATTGTAGCATTATTCACAATAGTCAAGATGTGAAAACAACCTAAATGTCCATTAACAGACGAAAACAAGAATGTGGTATGCACAAACAATGGAACACTATTCAGCCTTCAAAAAGAAGGTGATCCTGAAATATGCTACAACATAGATGAACCCTGAGAACATTACGCTAAGTGAGATAAGCCAGACATAGAAGGACAAAGCTACAAGATTCCACTTATATGAGGCATTTAAAATAGTCAAACTCTTAGAAGAGGGAATAGAATGATGGTTGCCAGGAGGTGGGAGGAGAGAGAAATGAGAAGTTGCTATTTAATGGCCATAAAGTCTCAATTTTATAAGATGAATAAGTTCTAGAGATGTGCTGTACAACATTGTCGCTATAATTAACAATACTTTATTGTACGGTTAAAAATGTAAGAGGATAGATCTCATGTCAAATGTTCTTACCACAATAAGATTAAAAAAGAAAGAAAGAAAAATCTAGAGTGAAAAAGCCAAAGCCCCAGTTTCAAATGGGAATAGGACAAGGGGAAGGGATTGCATTTACTGTCATTGGTGGCCATGACACATGAGGGCACCACTCTATTAAAAATCACTCCCATAATTGCTCCATACTTGGAAGACCTTCAATGCTTTCTTAGAATTTGTTATGTGATGACTGTGATTTAATGAGGCTGTTTTTTAAAACAAATAAGCCAGAATATAAATCCAAATAAATGTCATCCCCTTCAAAATAGTCAGAGAGAAAGGATACATGCTTGTTTCAATGATGTTCCAAACTTCATGTCAAAATCCTCAATGTTACTAAAATTTTCCCTTTAAGAGCTGTTTTTTGTAATCAATTAAAATTCATTTCAATTCAAGACTGGGAAAGTAAATGATCAAATTCAGTGTACCTGTCTGGGGTTAAAACAATAGGGCAATAATAAAATAAAACCTGTTTTTTATATAATGAGATACTATGCAGCTATTAAAAATAATGGAGCAGAAATATACGTACAGCTGTGAAACAACCTACAAAACATACTGTTCAGTGAAAAAAAAAAAAGCAAGGAACATAACAATATATACAACCTCCTTTCAATTGTATTTAAAAAAATATATGTACATAATACATGCTTAGTATATACATAGACTATCTCTGGAAGGATAACTAAATAATTGGGAATTTGGAAATAGCTGTTTTCCCAAAACTATTAATATATTTGTGTAGCAGTTTTACATGTTTGACTCTTAGCTCTTACTAGATTTCAAGATCTTTAAGGACAAGGATCATGCTTTATTTTTCTTGATATTCACAAATGCACAGGAAATTACATGTAGATAATAAATATCTGTAGATTAACATTCTCAAATTTACCATATTTACATATGGTAAAGTCGAGTAAAGAAGTGGGTGTAGAGAGATTCATCCAAACTGACGATGAAAATAATATGAGGAATTATTTGAGGAAATATTTGAATACAACAAACTTTTCATATACTTATCACATATAAGTAAGTATAACTGAAACCTGGCAATAGCTTGTGATTCTAATTGCTATTGAGATAAGCGTAACAGAAAAGAGAAAACTTTCCATTCTGTCCCCAGAAAGTGGGTAACTTACCATGTTTATCCTGAAACCTATTCTTGCACACAGCCATCTGCAGTTGTATTTGCCATTGTAAAATTAATAGCCCGTGTGGTTCCCAGAAAAGCTTCAGTTTGGAAAGGGAACTTCTCACTGCTCAGTAGGCAGCTAGGAACAGCTGGCCGCATAGCCAGGGAGGATTCTGACTGCTGCCCAGGCATCTGACATGGGTCATTGCCATTCTTGGAGCACCAGACCAGCCCACCAGCTCTTCATGATATGATACAAGCCCAGAAGCAGGTGGTTGCTGCTCCACTTCATTTCTTCATTCAAAATATTTCCTGAAGATTATATCAACGAGCACATGCAAGTGAAATATAAAAGGTCCAGATCAAAATAAGTACATCCAGAAACATGTGACCTAGTACAGTCTTAGAGAAGATGTAACCCTTGCCTGGGTGATTGCGGTGTTGAAAACTCCACTAACCTGAAAAGTCATGAAGCCTGTAGTTACCTTAGAGAAAGGCAACATATTAAACCCCTTCCCCATCAACATACACAAATCAGCTGATTTCATTCACTAATTGCATAGTTGAGGAGAGAATATAGAGGGAGAGAAAGTTAAAGCTAACACTTTAAACTTTATCAAGCACCTACTATGGCCACGGGCTTTTGTGGGGTTATCTCAGTTTTCTTCACACAAATATTCCCATTTTAACTGCTGAGGAAACAAAAGCTCAGAGAAGTTGCTTAACTTGTCCAACCAAGGTCAAGTTTCCAGGATGTTGATGAGTAAATGTCAGGATCTGCATTCAAACCCAGGTCTCTCTGACCTTAAAGCTGATTGATACTCTCCACACTACAAGAGCCAATCCAAAGCAGGGGTAAAGTGTGAACTCCAGAGCGGGATCACCTGTGCATGAATCCTGACTCCTCCACCTGCCAGCTGGGAAACTTAACGCCCTAATCATCACTGAGTCTTAGGTTTCTCCACCTGTGAAATGGGCACAGTAATGATAACGACACAATAGGGGTATTTTGAACATAAATGGATTTATACCAATAAAGCACCGAGAAATGTATTAATACTTAGTAAGCACCATTGTTATTATGTCAAATGATGACTCTGGAGAAAAATCAGGAAAAACATGAGAAACAGAAAGGAATACGATCAAGTTCATCAGAGGAAGGTAAATCAAAAATAAGAGAAATAATGGGGAGGTTTCAGAGCGGGTACCTGTAATGATACTTGAGGACGGGAGTTGGGAAAAGCTCGCCAAGAGAGAACATGGACTGATGAAAGTGGAAGAGAACATTAATGAAGACAAACTTAGAAATCAGAGTCATCCCGGGGATAGGAATACCCTGAGGTTTATTTTTTTTATTGGCTTTGTTGTGGTTGTTCTTCCCTCGTCTTTAAACAGAAAAGACATCACGTTGTTAAGTTGTCTCGAAAGGAATTGTTTTGAGAATTTGTGTTTAAAGTAAAGTCTATACAGTTTGGACTCCTATGAGGGATTTATTCTACCTTCCTCCGCTTAGGCAAAGGCTTCAGGAAACAAAGCACCAACCTGGATTCCTAAATGAGCATCAGTCCCCGTGGTTCAGTTACTCAAAGCTTCCAGCAGCACTGGGCCTAATAGTTCATGCTGCACAGCTGGGTTCTGAGCCTGGGGCTCCCAGTGACTTTTCAGAGAGCTTCATGATTAGTTTGCTTCCATGGGATTTGGATCAAGATAAAAAATGAGCCCAAGGTTATTTGGAAACAGTTCATATTTAAGAGACCGTCAAACACTTCACAAATAAAAAGTAGTCTATAAATATTGTATAATAACCCTATAATAACTTCCCACTTGCTAATGTTTACCATGGGGGGGGGGAGGAATTAGCAATGGGCACATCCATACTTCAAAAGTTAGGAAATTGAGGACAAAATCCAAGTAGTGTAGAAGAGTTGAAATCATTCTACTCAGAGGGGAATAACAGTTCATAAGGGAAGGAAATTGTATTTGAATTTTCCAGCACTGTGATAAAAGTACTCTATCTAGATGATACCTCTTTCTGACTAAGCATCCCCAGCCCCCAGCACCCAACCCACCAACTCCTGCCCCCAGGAACTCATTATCTGGTGATCCGTGGAGTCTGCATTGTTCTGTAGTTACAGGGACCGGTTATGCAGATCGAAGATTATCTACCTTTAATGCCTAAGGTAGAAACTAAATGCAACAATCTCATGGATACTTAACAACTAGAATGTCTTTTCAATTACCCTCTGGCATCATCGTTTTGTGGCATTTGGGCTAACCCTTACCCTTCATCCTGGCACAGAGCTGCCCTTTAGGACACGCTCTACATCAGCCAGCCAAATTGGCCATTTTTCATTGCAGACCTGCTGGCTGAAAAATCAGCATTTACAAAGCAGCTTGTGATGCAGTGACAAGCCCAGACAGAAATGTAATAAACAATGTTTTGAATTACATTTTGGACATTTAGAAATGCTCTGGGCTCAATTTCATAAGGCATTTGCATTTGTAATGAAAAAAAAAATCACTGAGCTTCCAGTCTCAGGTTAACAGGCCCTTTTATGTTGTAAATTTTTTGCAGGAGCAATTACAAATTGTACATAGATTCATTATTTCTCAAGTACTTTATCAGGACATTTCCCCATACATCTAATTTGTCCTGTCTGAAATGTAACTTGACATAAGGGATTTTCTTAATTGCTTTTGAAGCCCTTCCAAGATAATCAACTGCTTTTTGAAGCATGATAAAAGACAGTAGACAATATTGCCAATCTGTCTTAGGATCATATGCTGAAGTTTTTGGGTAAGAGATAGCAAAGAAAGGCAACATTTGCCTCTGAAACTATTCAGTACCTCCATTTTAATTTGCTTTCCACTTAAGTGACTTTGTCAGTGTCTTAGAATAGCAAAAAGGAGTTGCCCATTTTAATCTGCCCTATTGCAATGGCTGTCAATGTGGAGGGTAGATGCAGTCAATATTTACAAAAGGATAAAAGTACAATCTTTATTTTATTCTGAAGAATCCTAAGCAAAAATTAAATAAATAAAGATAAAATAAAAAATAAAATAACCAGACTTTTGAAGGAGGAGAAATACTATCAAAAGCTGATTGTGTTCCTGCTATCTTGTTAGAGCCGGTTCCCCTTGGCCCCAGGAACAGAGAGGCAGAGTCATTGAGGCTGCAAAAAGGCAAAGGAGTTTATTGACTAGCTCGAGCTAGGGTCCACGTCCCAGAGCATCAACGCAGTGGCCTCTCCACGAACTAGGACCCCGCCCTGGGGTAAAGGTTAAGCTTTTATACTTTTCTGTATGCTAGTTTTCACACGACACGTTAGTCTGCACACGACATACTAGTCTGCACACGATATACTAGTCCATACACTGAAGAACAGGAATTGATAGTAGGAAAATGTGTGCTCTCTTTGATTCTAACTGATGCTATTCGCTTCTGTGACTGTGCTTGCTTTTAGTTGTTTGATAAATATAGTTAATCAGAATGAAAAACAGGTATAAGAGCAAGGGTAACTCCATGATAGGCTAGGCTTCCTGGATGTGAGAAGCTAACAGCCTAGTTCTCCTTCTGTATATATGGGTTGCTGGCTTGGTGCTTAGCGTAAGTGGAGCCATGGCAGGCTTCACTAAAGTAAAGGAAAACAAGGCCCCGGGGAGGTAACCGCAAGTTACTTCCTGATAAAGGGCTGGAGAGTCCAGGGGCCTCCAACCAACTAAGTAGATAAGAAGGGCAAGACATGATCAGCGCATGAACGGCTTGTGCAGGGCGTGTGTTCCCAGTATCGCTTGTAACCAAAAACTAGAAGGTGTGCAACAACAGCCCCCTCCCCGTCGGAGACCCTCCTCTTCCCCTGGATGACGTTAACTACAACTGGCACCTGCGCGAAAAGCCTGAAGCTTAGAGTCAACCAATCAGGAGCCAATGCGATCAGCCACTTCTAAAAGAACAAATAAACTAAAGGGGGATGATGTGCAGGCTAGTGTGTCGTGTGCAGGCTAACGTGTCGTGTGAAAACTAGCATACAGAAAAGTATAAAAGCTTAACCTTTACCCCAGGACGGGGTCCTAGTTCGTGGAGAGGCCACTGCGTTGATGCTCTGGTACGTGGACCCTAGCTCGAGCTAGTCAATAAACTCCTTTGCCTTTTTGCAGCCTCAATTACTCTGCCTCTCTGTTCCTGGGGCCAAGGGGAACCGGCTCTAACACACACGACACACTGGTCTGCACTCCATCTCCCTTTAGTTTGTTTGTTCTTTTAGAAGTGGCTGATCACATTGGCTCCTGATTGGTTGACTCTAAGCTTCAGCCTTTTCGCGCAGGTGCCAGTTGTAGTTAACGTCATCCAGGGGAAGAGGAGGGTCTCCAACGGGGAGGGGGGCTGTTGTTGCATACCTTCTAGTTTTTGGTTACAAGCGATACTGGGAACACACGCCCTGCACAAGCCGTTCATGCGCTGATCATGTCTTGCTCTTCTTATCTACTTAGTTGGTTGGAGGCCCCTGGACTCTCCAGCCCTTTATCAGGAAGTGACTTGCGGTTACCTCCCCGGGGCTTTGTTTTCCTTTACTTTAGTGAAGCCTGCCATGGCTCCACTTACGCTAAGCACCAAGCCAGCAAGCCATAGATACAGAAGCAGGACTAGGCTTCTCACATCCAGGAAACCTAGCCTATCATGGAGTTATCTTTGCTCTTATCCCTGTTTTTCATTCTGATTAACCATATTTATCAAACAACTAAAAGCAAGCACAGTCACAGAAGCAAATAGCATCAGTTAGAATCAAAGAGAGCACACATTTTCCTACTATCAATTCCTGTTCTTCAATCTACCTTTAATAGAGTTAAGCAATATGATACAACACTTACTCGTTTTAGGAGAAAGTTTTGACCTTGAATTTTCAAGCTGCCAATTCTAAATAATTTCATTTATTAGTCACAGAGCAAACTGTGTTTACTGTACACAGTAAGCGGAATGATGTTTGCCCATAGATGACCATACCCTAATCCCTAGAACCTTAGATGGCAAATGGAGTTTGTACATGTGATTAAGGTAACCAACTTTGAGATGGGGAGATTATCCTGGATTATCAAGGAGTACCTAATCTAATCACATGCATCCTTAAAAATGGAGACTACCTCCCAGCTGTGTTCAGAGAGCTATGGGCTAGAAGGGTTGGAGAGATTTGACATAAGGACTCTCAGTCTGCTGCTGTTGCTGGCTTTTAAGATGGAAAAAGAGGGCCACGTGCCAAGGAATGTGGTTGTAAGGCTGGTGGCGGGCACCTCTCCCCTCCCTAATGGAAAAAGAAGAAGCCCTTCCTACTCCTCCATACCCGCCCTAAGGCTGAAACAAAGAAATTCCTCACTCTTGCCGCAAAAACCTTCCCTCCAGAGAAACTCCCATTCCCCACCCCTAAAAAAAAACGTATATAAGCCCATCCAGACTTCTGGGTGGGGCAGCTTCTCTGGTTCCACTCGTGGGACCATGAGGCTCGCCCGGGACCCTCTCTTGGGACCCATTACCCCCACCCGGGAGCACCCTAATAAAGCTTCTTTACTTATCCCTTTTAACTCTGCTTGTCTTTCTTTCTCTGGCGCCGCCCAATCCAAAAACCCTTACAGTGGTGGCCTCTAAAAGATAGGAACCAGCAGGAAAATGGGCACCTCATTCTCACAGACCAAAGGAACTGAATTCCACCAACAACTCAAATGAGCTGGAAACTTGCACTTCCCTGGATCCTCCAGAAAGGAATGAAGCCTGCAGGCACCTTGATTTGAGCCCAGTGAGACCTCTGCCAGGTTTCTGACCTACAGAACTGTGAGATGACACCTTTGAATTGTTTAAGCCACTACGTTTATTGTAATTTGTTAAAGTTGCATAAAAAACTAATATGCTGTCCACAGCATAGCATCCTATTTTCATACTCAGGTCATCCTTGAAGTACTCAAACACAAGAGATGTAATATTCATTTTATTACACTTAGCATTTAGTCAGCACCACCTCATGAAATGGAAATTCAAATACTGCTTGCTAAAATCCAATTAAATGTATCTCACAAATGGAAAAATATAAAGACTCTAGTCTCATTGCAGGAAGCTAACATTATTAACTTAAGAACACTGATTGGGACGTTAGGTAAAGGATGAAAATTATTAGCTTTGTTTTAGATCAACAATATTAATATGCTGTGCTGACCCTTAATCATCTCCCAAGAATTGCTGTTGATAGGAATCAGAGCATTTATTGTTCTCAATTTTAAAGTGTAGCCTTGAGAGTCTGTCATGAGAAATCCACAGGAGTTCAATGAATATTTAGGTATTTTCAACTAAAAGATACTCCAAAAACGATAGGAATCATTACTAATAAAGGCAATACTTTTTTCCAGGTAAAGGCAGGCAATATTAATAGCCCAAAATAAAAGGGCTAGTTTCGTGCTTCATTTGTATTAAAAGATGACCTTTTGTAAGATATTTGTGTTCCAGTTGTAGTTAATTAACTTTCCCAAAGACATAATGGCAAAGAACAGCAATTCAAGTGAGCCAGGGGATCACAGACTGCTATGTAAGGTGTCAAAGTAAAGAAACCTAAGAGTTTCAGCTCAAAAAGCCCGGGTCAGGAGGAGGTGCAAAATCCAAGCCTATAAAATCAATAATGATATATATGGTGTTCTGGAATAAGACGGTGGATTGAATACATGTATCACAGTTTGCTTCCTCTCAAAACCCCGGTGTGGGGAGGGGGGGGAAGACAAAATAACAAGGAGAGAACAGGAAAGGAGAAAACAGCAACAAAATTTCGGAAGCTGAAAGCAAAGGAACTGAAGGATTAAGCTGCCCCCCCAAAAAGTTGAATTTTAGCTAGCAGTGGGCAGAGCTGAGAACTAAACTAATGTACTATGAAAATCCTCAAAAGGCTCAACATCAGATACCTCTGAATCTTGGGTGAAGGAGAAGGGATACAGTAAAAAGAAAGAAGTGAAATTAGATTCCCAGATCCCCTCTCCAGCGCCTCCAAATTACTGAGCTTCTATTCTCCAGAGAGACCAACACAGGCAGGTTCTGGACTGGGGTTACGGGTCTGGGTTAGATGGGCAGGTTGAGGTTGGAGGTATCACACTGAATGTAGGAGGATTAAGTGAACATACGAAGGCTGAATGCTAATTGCAGCAACTTTGAACTGTGTGGGAACTCTAACAACCTAGCAAGGAGTCCAGAATTGTTTACCCTATGTCATGGGACTGACTAGTCCTCTACTGGATGAATTGCACACGCTCAACTAAGAAAGTCTATTATGTAAAAGGTAAGTGTGGTTCTAACAATGGCCCTCTATGTTACTAATTATGTGATCAACCTACGTAGGATGAGGATGGGGGCGAGAGGAGCCTTGGGAGCTACGTGCCCCAGTCCCCTACCTGATCACCCTCTGGCCCCACTGCCTCCTGCCTCTCTAGGTAGCTTAAAAACATGATAGTGATGTGCTGATGTCCTTTGATCTCTCCTCCCTCTAGCATCACTTTTTTGTGATATTAATAAAACTTTCACTTTGATGAACTCTTCACTGACAGTACAATCCCAGGCTGTTCCTTTCACCCAACACCAGGCCATGGGCTGTCAGACCTTTGCACTCCAGGCAGGGGACCGGAAGAAGCCTAAGGAATCTGACCTACCCAAGAGGAAAAACTAAAAATAACGACATTAGAGGTCCTCCAGCTACAGGGAACCACTCACATTGTCCTAGAATAGTGGTTCTCCACTGGGGTGATTTTGCTCCCAGGGAATATTTTGACTGTTGTGGCTGGAGGGGCGTGGCTGGTATCTAGCAAGTAGAGGCCAAGGATGCTGCTAATCATCCTACAGTGCACAAGACAGTCCCCTACACACACACCCAGCAACACCACATATCAGCAATTCCAACTGGCCTTTTCGCGTCTCTTTCTCAATCGTGATCAGATAACCAGGGATTACCAGAGGGCTTTGCAAAACCTCTAACAAAAAAAAAAAAAAAAACAGACCAAAAACAAACAAAAGCAGTTTCAGATATCCTCCTGAAGACAAAACTAAAAAGCAACAACAACAAAAGCACACAACTAAAACAAAATTATCACAAATATTTCTGGTTTTTTGTTTGTTTTTAAGACAGACTCTTGATTTGTCTGCCTGGGTAGAGTGCATCATAGCTCACAGAAACTTCAAACTCCTGGGCTCAAGCAATCCTCCTGCCTCAGCCCCCCAAGTAGCTGGGACTACAGGCATGTACCACAACACCCGGCCAATTTTTTCTATTTTTAATGGAGACGAGGCTCTCTCTCTTGCTCAGGCTGGTCTCAAACTCCTGAGCTCAAGCAATCCTCCCGCCTCGGTCTCCCAGAGTGCTAGGGTTACAGGCGTGAGCCACTGTGCCCAGCCTATCCCTAACATTTCTGAGATAAGAGAATCTACATCCATGAAACATAATAATGATGCTATCTAAAAACAAAAAAGAAAAAAAAAAAAAGGAACCAGTGAGAGAATAAAGAAAAGCTCTTAGAAATTAGGAAAATGGCAAAAAAAAAAAAAAGAAGAAGAAGAATTTAGTATAAGAATTGGGAGAAAAAATTAAAAAGGCAAGACAGTCTCTCAGAACATAGAGTTAAAAAGACAAAGAGCTGAAAAATAGGGAAGAAAATAAATAAAAATCAGTGTATTAGTTTCCTGTTGATGCCACAATCTTCGTGGCTTAAATAACACAAATTTCTTATCTTACAGTTCTGAGGGTCATTAGTCTGAAATGGGTTTCACTGAGCCAAAACCAAGGTGTCGGCTGGGTCGTGCACCCTCCAGAGGCTGTTGGTGTGAGTTCGTTTTCTTGCCTGTTCCAGCTTCTGCAGGAGGCCTGAATTCCTTGGCTCGTAACCTGTTCCTTGCATCACTCCAGCCTCTTGCTTCCATTATCACGTTGTCTACTTTTGCTCTGAATTCCTTCCTCCTTAAAAGGACCCTTGTGATTACACTGGGCACACAAGGACAATTCAGGATAATGTCACCTCAAGATTTTTCATTTAATCACATGTCATTTACAGTAACAGTCACGGATTCTGGGGATTTGGACATGGACATCAGAGCGGTGGGGGGGCATTATTCAGCCTACCATAATCAGAATAGGAGATGTGATATCTATAAAGTAGAATAAAAATGAAAATACGAGGAAAATAGCAATGAAATAGTGAAGGATTTAAGTTTAAGGATTGAAGGGGCCTACCGAGTGCTAGGCAAAATGGATGAAAACAGACCTACGACACAGCACACCACTGTAAAATGTCACAGTGCTAAAGATGAAGAAAAGATTCAACAGCTTCCAGAGAAGGGAGGAAAACAGACAAAGGACAAGAATAATGGTTCTGGCCTTCCCAACAGCAACACTAGAAGCACTAACACAATGGAACAATGTCTTCAAAATTCTGGGGAAAAATGATTTCCCAGTTAAAATTACATGCCCAGGCACTCACAGTCAAGTCTTAACATTTTGTTCTCTTATGAACCGTTTCTCAGAAATACAAGGCAACAAGTCCAGATTGGAGCAAAATTACTGAAGACAGTAATTTGAGGGCTGTCATCACCAACATAACTTCTGCAATCGTACCACCTTTAAAAAAAAAAACAAAAAACCTGAGAATGCCAGATAAGCCTGGCCCAGCTTGTTATCTGTTCCCATTCTGTTCTCCATACCACAATGCCTGCAATAGAGGAGGATCCTTGTTTTAGCTCTAAAGAATAAGCCCGAGAGCAAGAGGTAGGTGATGATTAGCTGAGAAGCAGAAATTGCAGGGCAACTCAGTTCCCTTTACCACCTTCTTACTGGCCACCCAGCCCCTGGCTCAAAGTAATATCCTGTGGTAGGCCCAGTTTTCCCAAGACGCACTCATGGCCTTGCCCACGGAATCCCAAGGAGCTTTGTAAACTCAGCAAAGCTGAAGCCAGAAACGTTTGGTTAATCATCTCCTGGTAGCTATCTGTTAGCAGTAGAAATATTGCCCCCTTTTCCCTGAGTGGGTGCTTGTGTCTATTTTTCAAAACTAATACATAGTTGAAGGTATACAGATTGTAAATAACTTTAAAGATAATCAAGAGTCTAATACCAAAGTCAGGATACCACCTCACACCCATTAGGATGGCTACTATCAGAAAAATAGAAAATAGCCAAGTGTTGCCAGGATGTGGAGAAAGTGGAACCCTTGTGCTCAGTGGGTGGGAACGTAAAATGGGGCAGCCACTACGGCTAACAGTATGGCAGTTCCTCAAAAAATCAAAAATAGAGTTACCATATGATCCAGCAATTCCAATTCTGGGTATACACTTAAAGGAATTAAGAGCAGAATGTCGAAAAGACATTTGACACCCATGTTCACGGCAGCACTATTCACAATAGCCAAGAGATGGAAGCAACCCAAATGTCCAACAACATGTGAATAGATAAAAGGTAATATACATACAATGGAATATTACTCAGTCTTAAAAAGGAAAGAAATTCTGACACATCCTACAACATAGATGAACTTTGAGGACATTATTGCTAACTGACATAAGCCAGTCATAAGAAGTCAAGTATTATATAATTCCACTTACAAGAGGTATCTAGTGTAGTCAAATTCATAGAGACAGAGACTAACAGTCATCAGGGGCAGGGCAGAGGAGTAAGGGGGAGTTGTTATTAATAATTATATAAAGTTTCAATTTTGAAAACTAAGAGTTCTGGAAATTGGTTGCCTAACAATGTGAATGTGCTTAACCCCACTGATCTGCACACTTCAAAATGATTAAGATGTTAAAGTTGATGATATGTTTTATCACAATTTTTTCAAAAGGCAAAATAAAAAAGTCAGGACAATAGTTACTTCTGGGGGGAAAGTGGCACTAGGATGGTTAATTTTATGTGTCAACTTGGCTGAGCCACAGAATGCACAGATATTTGGTCAAACATAATCCTGGGTGCTTCTCAAAGGCTGTTTTGGACAAGATTAATGTTTAAATTTGTGAACTTTGAGTAAAGCCAATTGCCCTCCATAATGTGGGTGGGCCTTATCCTATCAGTTAAAGGCCTGAGTAGAATAAAAAGACTTCCCCAAGCAAGAAGGAATTCTCTAGCAGACGGCCTTCAGATTTCACCTGCAACATCAACTCTTCTTGGTTCTGAAGCAGTTTGCCTAGGAACTCAAACTGGAACATTGGCTATCTGAGGTCTCCAACCTGCTGGCCCACCATCTGTTTACACACACACACACACACACACACACACACAACCCTGCACACACACTCTCTAGAGAAAAAAAATGTGCCTAAGATGGGCACAAGAGGGGAAAGGGTATACAGAGAGCTTCTAAGGTACTCATGATGTTCTATTTCTTAACCTGGGTGGTAAGTACATGGGTGTTTATCATTATTCTTTAAACTGTACACACATTTTATGCACTTTTTTTTGTATGCTTGATTCTTTTCACAATTAAAAACACTTTTTAAAAATCTAAAGTTGGGATGAATCCAATCTATTTACCAAAGTTCACATCTGCTTAACAAGTCTTCAAGATTTTAAATAAATAAAATAATCCAGGCTTGACAAAACTGTCTATAGCCAGAGACTGTATTAAATTGGTTTGGAAGACTTAAGTGGGTCATAGATGATGGATCTGTAACAGGTCGTTCAGAGAAATTAGGCATGTTTTGGGGTGGATGACTATCCCTCATGCTGCTGAAAGCACACTATCCAACTAGATAGATAATGGTGTCATATGGTATCATATAGCGTGAATTTTTTCCATCAACCATCCTTGTCCTCTAGTTTCAGGGTGAATTCCAACTACGGAAGAACACGTCTGAAGTCCAGAACCATTGTCACTCTTTCAACTATCCAAGGACCTAATGTGTTCTAAGCATATAAAGCCTAGAGATGATAGTATGTAGGAGGAATAAAAAATTATTCCCAGCGCTCCAACATGTCATAGTGTTTGACTTATCCTGGATAAGTTTTAGTATCTCACATTAAAACATTTTGAAGACTCTATATGAAATTTACATTTCAAAGGCAACATTTTTTGAGTTCTGTAACAAACTGGGGAAAAATTGGAATCGTCTGGCAATATGTAAAATGTATATATGTTAAAAATTAGAATCAAGAGGGGACCATGGAAAGTAAAGCAACTGTAGATAGAGCTGAGCAATTTCATAGCCATCTTTCAATACAAGTCATTTGCATTTGCAAGTAAATATATGAATTTGACTGTATCTGATTTCCAGAAATACATTTATATGCATATAAATTCAAGTATTTTTGCCATTTGTGTGGAAAAATACAGAACATTCAGAAGTCCTTAAGCAAAGCAAGTTACAAAAGTAATTTATCTTCTTTGAAATATTTTAAAATTTATTTCTAAAATGTTAAAAGTATGCTCATGGTAGAAAAATCTGGAAAATATTAATCACAAAGAAAATTAAAACCACTGGTAATCTTATTTATGGGAGAAAACTCCTAACTAATGTCTTATGACCAAAAGTGAAAGTAATATTGATGGTATCAAGCACAGCACTCCTCCCCCTAACCCCACTCTTAGGCACTTGGAAGGCCACAGCTACATTTGCTAATATTTTTTTCTGTTCTAGGCACTTCCACAATAGACCTGTAAAATCAGTGATATTCCTTTCACTTAACCCTAAAAAGAACTTGAAGCTCAGGAAGGAAAAGTAACTTGCTACTAGCACATAGTAGAATCACATTCAAATCTGGATTTGATTGCTTTTTATTACACATCATAGTACCTCCAAGTCAAAAATTTCTCTCTTCACTAGCCTACACTTGAATTAAAACCTACTGTCATATTTACTGTCAATGAGATGATTTGGTTTTCAAAAAGGTATGATTTAATTTAGACTCTAATACAGATGCTCGTCAACTTAACCCATTATAAATTGAAAATATCCTAAGTTGAAAATGGATTTAATACACCTAAACCTATGGGAACTCATAACTTAGCCTAGTCTACCTTAACTGTGCTCAGAACACTTACATTAGCATACAGCTGAGCAAAGTCATCTAACACACAGAGCCTATTTATAATGAAGTGTCGAATATCCCATGTAATTTATTAAATATCATAGTAAAAGTGAAAAACAGAATGGTTGTTTGGGTACTTGAAGTTTGGTTTCTTCTATATTTGTATGGCTTTCAGACTACTGCAAAGTTCAAAAATTCACAATTGCAAAGATGTGGAAACAACCCAAGCGTCCATCAATACATGAGTGGATTAAGAAAATGTGGTATATGTATACCATGGAGTTCTATTCAGCCACAGAAAACAATGGTGATCTAGCATCTTTTATATTATCCTAGATGGAGCTGGAGACCATTTTTCTAACTGAAGTATCACAAGAATGGAAAAACAAGCACCACATGTACTTACTGTTAAATTGGAACTAATCGATCAACAGCTATGTGCACATCTGGATATAACATTCATCAGAAAACAAGCAGGTGGGAGGGGGCAGGAGGAGATGTGTAAATTCACACCTAACAGAATGCATATTATCTGGGGGATGGGTACAGCACAAAAGCAATTTGTGTAACCAAATCATTTGTACCCTCAGAATAATCTGAAACAAAAAACATATTTTACAAAAATAACATTAGTGGAAAATGAGTGTTTTATAGATACTATGGGATACAAAAGCACAAAATATCCAAAAAATGTTGGCAACATGGTGCACTGTAGAGTATCAGATTGTTTACTCTTGTGATCAAGTGGCTGACTGGCATCTGCAACTCACAGCTATTGCCCAGCATCACGAGAGTATTATACGCATATTTGTTGGCCCAGGAAAAGATTAAAATTCAAAATCCGAAGTATGGATTCTACTGTGTATCACCTTCACACCACTGTAAAGCCAAAACATTGCAAGTCTAACCATCTTAAGTCAAAGACCATCTCTATACATCAATAATAGACTCATTAATAAATTGTGATCCCCTCACTGATACAATGGAATAAATGCAGCCAAAAAAAGAACTAGTTCCTTATATTGGTACAGTGCCCCATAGGGTGGAAAGGATCCTTGACCAGGTGCTATGGCCTACGTTATCACTGGCATCAGAGCCAGGCCCCAGGAATTTGGGGATGCTCAGCTGGTTTCTGGAAGCCTGTGTAATGAGGGGCACAGGGTACGACATGGTTGGTGTCTTCAGAATGGTTTTCATAAATCAATGGAGCAAATGAGTAAATATATTGAAGTTTCTCACTGTCAGAGAAAGGAGCTACAAACATGGAAAAGTGGGAAGCTAAAATAAACCCTGTGGAGCAAGACTGGAATTGGAGATGTCAGTGTGAATTTATGGTTTCTTATATACAGAGATATCAAAGATGTTAAGATCATGAAAGACAATAAAGACTGAGGAACTGTTCCAGACTGAAGCTAATACAACAGCGTGACAAACACCATGAGTAATCCAGAGCTGGACAGACCTGTAAAGGACATTACTGGGACAACTGAGGAAATTTGAAAGGGGCCTATAATAATGAATTATTGTTAATTTCTTGATTTTGGAGAAACTATGGGGTATGTGAAAGTACACCCTTGTTTTTAGAAAATATATGCTGAAATATATGTAAGTGGGTAATGAAGCATCTTGTCTTCAAATTATTCATAAATGGTTCAGGAAAAAAGTACAATTATCATGTTTGTATGTAAAGAAAGACAAAATGATAGGATAAGTGTGGATAACTGCTGACAATTGGGAAATGGAAAAGGAAATACATTATGCTATCATGGCAACTTTTCTCTAAACCTTCAAAATGAATAACTCAAAGAAACCATTCTGGCCGGCACAGTGGCTCACGTCCGTAATCCCAGCACTTTGGTAGGCTCTGGAGGGAGGAGAGCTTGAGGCCAAGAGTTTGAGACCAGGCTGAGCAAGAGCGAAACCCTATTTCTATAAAAAAATTAGCTGGATATGGTGGCATGCACCTGTATCCGTTACTTGGGAGGCTAAGGCAGGATTACTGGAGCCTGGGAGTTTGAGGATGCGGTGAGCTACGATGATGCTATTGTACTCTCGCCTAGGGGACAGAACAAGACTCTGGTTTAAAAAAAAAAAAAAAAAAAAAATCTTTATAATATAAAAGAAATTCCAAGTGAAAAAAATAAAGTTCAGAAAAATGTGTATATACTAGTATTTTTGTAAAGAAAGGGGAGGATGGTAAAAGTATGAACATGTATACATGTGTTGTGAGTATATTCTTACTTCTAGAAACATATGCAAGAAAATGATCTATATGGGTTTCTTCCACCAATGGAAAATGAATAGCTAGAGAATAACACTTTTTACTCTCTGAAACAATTTTGCACTATATGAAATGTAGCAACTTAAAACAGAATGCTTTAGTTCAGTGGATGCCAAATTCAAGTGCCAGGCTCGCTACCTTAGAATCACCTGGGAAACATTTAAAAATAGATTAGTAGGCCTCAATTCCTGAAATTTCAGTAGATCCAGGGTAGGACTCATGTATTAGTGAAATTTCCCCAGTTATTTAATAATTCCAAAACATAATATGGTTTGGGAATTACTGCTTTAACCAAATCTGATCTTATCTAAACCCCAAATTCTAAGTAAATTAGGAAGTTGGAAACAAATGCTTTGTGTCTAATGAAGGAATAAGATCATAATCTTAGGAAAGCATATCCCAAAAGAGAAAGCAGAACATCTGAAACCAGGGTTTGCACTGAGCCCTGAAGACAAGCCAAGTCATACCAAGTCACTCTGCCTTTCCGGCTTCCTTACTAAGGGCCTAAAATATTGTTGAGGATAGGTTACCTGAAAATTACATAACATAGACAATATACTCAAATACTATGCATTCTTCAGAAGAGACTTTTATGTAAACATCCAGCTGACCCTTGCCCAACAAGGGTTTAAAACTACACCAGTCCACTTAGTATGTGGATGTTCCTCCCACCTCTGCTGCCTGAGACAACAAGAGCAACCCTTCTTCTTCCTCAACCTACTCAATGTGAAGATGAAGACCTTTTTGATGATCCACTTCTACTTAATGATTAGTATATACATTTTCTGTTCCTTACGATTTTCTTAATAACTTTTTTCTCTAGTCTATTGTAAGAATATAGTATATAATACATATAACATACAAAACATGTTAATACAATTTATGTTATCTGTAAGGCTTCCAGCCCACTGCAGGCTATTAGTAGTTACAAGCTTTGGGGGAGTCAAAAGTTATGCATGGCGTTTTTGACTTCTCAGGTGGTCAGCGCCCCTAACCCCTGAATTGTTCAAGGATCCATTGTATTTTTAGTTAAAAATCAATTGGTATATATCTGTACATTCTAGATCTCCAGTGGTAGATTCAGTTTCATTTTGTACCGCAATACATAATTTTTTGTATTTGTCAGATGTTACATGGGAAGAATGTAACTTTTAAAAAAGTTAAAATAAGAATATATAAATTTGGTCCTTACATTTAAAAAGAGAATACAAGAAACCAAGCATTACATGCCAGCAGTATATGTTTATTATTATTCATGAATGGTCAAAAGACTACAAGGCCCATAATTATAACTGCATATATGAAATATCACTTAGCGACAGAGTGAAAAGGAAAGTTATACATTTATATTAAAAAAATACACGTACACACACACCCTCTCTCAAGTGCTCACCATACACTGCTACAAAAGCAGGAGGCATCAAGCTATAGTTCTAATATACATAACATGTTGAAATATCTCAAGCATAAAAATTGTATGTTAAGTTGCAAAAATAAAGTTTCTCTCTTTAAACATTTTGATCTGAGCTCAAGCAAAGCAAATAAGGAACAGTGATTTTCGTATTATTTCACACTCTTTAAAACAATCAACAAAGGGTCAATAGTTGCAAAAACCCTGAAAATATGGAGATTATGGGAATGAACAATGCATTTTACCCAACAACAACAACAAAAAAAGCCTACAGCAGATGTTTCATCCTGGCTCTCAAATAGTTATGAATCATAATTTACTATACTCAAAATGCAAGTTTAGCCAGAACAAACAAAATGATAAACAGAAAAATCATTACCACAAACAAGGCATCATTGCCCTTTCATTTCTTTAGACAATTTCACTAGTGCAAGAGCATCATTTACCTGAAAGATCATAAGTCACAACTAAAGAGTACTCATACAAAACTATTTCCTTTTTTCTTTAAAAAGTGCCACATACTATACTTTTCATTAAAAAAAAAACCAAAAAACAACAAGTAAACTAATGAAAGACTGTTTGTCTCCATCTCTTGTCAATGAGAAAAGGCCAAAGTGATTCTTTGATTCCAATTCGAAATGGTGTTCGCTGGCCAATGCCCAGGGTCTCTAATTTGGAGCAGTCAAGCTGAGCATTTCTTGGACGCTGTGCTCCTAGGACAGGGCTGTCAGTAATCTTTAAAGAAAAATAAACACAGAAAACCAAAAGTAAATGAAGGGCCACATCTTGAGATTTTACATATTCGCTATTTCATTTTACCCTTAGAATAAGAAATCTGATTTTATCATCCCTGAAAGATTAAAATGCCTGCTGCCATAATCAAGATGATACTTTTCCTACAAATTTCATCAATACTCATTGTCTTCTTTACAGATGACAATTTACAGAAAAGTAGCACTAAACTGCCAACATACAAGCAAAGTTCACTTTGATTTGTACTGAGAAATGAGGTTATCCAACACATTCCAAAACAACAAGGCAAATGTTATCAATAGTACATACTATATGATGGATCTGGACTTTCGAAAAGTAAGGTTTTAAAAGCCATGTACTTACAGGTCTTAAGTGACTGCTGGGGAGATTGAAGGCATCTGCAATTGCACATGCCATTTCATACTTAGTCATCTGTTCATTGCCAGACCAATGAAAGGTTCCCTTAATTGATGGATCCTAAAAGCAATGACACAGTAAGTTCAAAATAGTTTCAACTTTGAGTTGAATAGAATAATAGATTTGACCAGAAAGCTTATTTAAAAGGTCTAGGAACTGAAATGAAACCCTCCTTTACTGGAATGCTCTCTACAAGATACCTAAAATCAAATTCATAAAAATATTCTCATCTAAACACAAAAAAGCAATTTCTAGAATTTGGCCTTAAGAATTTTTAAAATAAAATAAAAAATAGCTCCAATTTCATTTAATTAGTGGGAATACTAAAAGTGATTAGATTTTCATGGAAACAGTCCAATTTAATGAATATTTTTAATTATCCTAAACTACAACCAAAACCTAATAGAATCATTTTTCGAGATGAGCTAATCAAGTAAACATTCTTAAATATTATCATGGTATATATTCAAAATCAATATAAATTTTTATATTAAAAAACTGGTCACACTATTAATAATATTCTAAATTAAATGTTTCTAATCTTTCCTTGTATAAATATTCTATTTAGTACTAACTTTTTCAAACGTTTAAAATTAATTCACACTTTAAATATCTTTAAAAAAATTACCAATTACTCTTAAAGTGGCCAAAATGATTCATACTTAGCTTCTTTTTCTGCACTGCATATATCCTTCTTCAAAGACATTAAGTGATTATTTTGTTACCCAAAGAAGAAAAAAAACACAAGTTTTCCATCACCTTGCAATTAAAAAAAAAAAAAGATGGGGTCTACAGTATGTAAGAAATAAAACACAAGAGAATATTTTTATTCTTCATGAATATACAACCTACTATCCGTGAACTACTTTTGTTTGGTCTCCTAGTTTTAAAAAGGAACTTTTAACTCTCACTCATTAACATTCCAAGTATAGCTATGAACTTTCAAGCATGGAAAAGACAAAGCTGATCTTCACAAAGATGGAAGTTAGGAACCCTTCCTTTCAAAAACTCACCAGCATCCTCTTCTCTGCTAGCTGCCGACACACAGTAGCTACATCTTTGACGTGTGTGGGGAACCTTTGCTGCCAGTGGTCCATGTTCGCTGACTTGTTGCTGAACTGCACTTTATCAAACATAACAGTCACAGCACTTTCTTCAAGCTTCTCAACTTCCCCATACAGAATAGGAATCCTCAAAACAGCAGCTCCTAGAGATGAATAATAGCAGATAATATTTCAATGCTAATTAATATTTTAATTTTTTCATGTAAGATGAAAATGTGTAAATTTAAACATCCAAGTACAAACTTTGTCTTTTAATAAAAATACACCAAAATAACACTTGTAATAACAATAAAAAGATCAAATTTAAGTGTCTTCTGTCATTTGGAATATTTTTATATATACCTCTACATTATTCTGATCATTAAAAATAAAACCTATCATGACAACTAACTGCAATGAATAGGGCTTTATTGCCAGATTAAAAAATAAAAGCAATAAAGGATATTTGGGGGACAACTGGGAAAATTCCTATATAGACTGTATTTAATTATAGTACTACATTAATGTTAAATTTCCTGCATGGAATAACTGCATCGTAACGGTAAAGAACATCCTTGTTGTTAGAAGATACATGGTGAAGCATTTTAGGATAAAATTCAACTAATTATCAATGGGTCCAAAGTATATGTATAAAACAAATGGGGCAAAACAGTAATAATTGGTGAATCTATGTGAAATGAAGGGTGAGTGCTCATATTATTCTTACAACCAATGATTAAGAAATTTTTTTCTTTTTAAAAATCTAAGGTCTTGCTCTGGCTAGAATGCACCATGTTGCCCAGACTGGTCTCGAATTCCTGGCTTCAAGCAATACTCCTCAGCTTCCCAAAGTGCTGGGATTACAGGCATGAGCCACCACCCATGCCCAGTCTGATTAAGGAATTTTGAGGTTTTTAGCTAAATTAGTCCCTGCTGAGGGGATACAAAAGTCTTTGGATAATTAAGACTTTACCTGAATGTCAATAAATATTTTCTTTTTAAAGTTAAATTATTGGACAAGTGAACATAAATACTGCTATGGTTTGAAGGTTTTTGCCCCCTCCAAAAATTCATGTTGAAAATCATCGATGCAACAGTGTTGGGAGGTGAGGCCTTTGGGGAAATATTTATGTCATAAGGGCTCTGCCCTCATGAATGGATAGGATTAATGCCATCATAAAAGGGCTTGTGGGAGAGAGCTCCTTCCTTTTTCCTCTTCTGCCATGTGAGGACACAGAGTTCCTCCCCTCTGTAAGACACAGAAAGACCCTTCACCAGATGCCAGTACCTAGACCATGGACTTCCCAGCCTCCATAACTATGAGAAATAAATTTCTATTTTTTTATAAATTACCCAGTCTGTGATATTCTGTTATAGCAGTACAAAACAAAAACAGGAATGTATTCAAGGATGATTTCTGCAGAATAATTTATAATGCAAGAAAAATGAAAAACTAAATGTCCATTAGTGTGGTATTCTATACTAGGGGCTGCTTCTCAAAGACACAGTATAGTCCAAGACAGTAGTTTTAGTGCAGGGGAATCATTAAATGAAATACTATGCAGCCATTTGATAGGAATAAGATATCCCAGAGATGGTTCCATATGTACTAAAATGCAAAGATTGGGGTGGGGGAATCAGATTATGAAACCACAAGCATACATTTTTTTAAATACACAAAAAATCCTTTCATATATAACATTTCGTGCTTATATCCCTGAGAGCTTTCATTCTTTGTAATTTAAAATTTCTCTTTTTCAAGGAGGGTATAGTTTTTAATATATGTATCTGTGTATGTATAGACAAACATACATACAGGAAAAAAGATAAAACCCATACATATAACAGAATACCTTAATCTAAGAGAAAACATATTACCCTGTTTTTTGAAAATAGATTATAAACATTTATACTGTATGAATTTTTTCCATATACAAAGATATATATATATATATATATCTATACATACACACTTGCAATGTAATTTTTTAAATTAAAAACATTGCATATATATAAAAATTAAACAAAAAGGAGTACTCAAATACAACTAGGGGCGTAAAGAAGTTATGTTTTACCTAAATTGTTCTCCAGGACAGCCTTTTCTCCTTCTAATTTTGTTTTGCCATACAAATTTAGGGGACTTGGTATGTCTTCCTCTCTATAAGGTGGATTTGTTCCATCAAATACATAATCTGAGCTAATGTAGATGAGAAATGCTCCAATTGCAGCTACCAAAAAAAAAAAAAAAAGACAAAGTTATTAAATTTTTACATGATATTCTTTAGAATTTAGAATGGATTGCTCACGATATATAAAAGCAAATCACTTATAACTGATCTACAATATTTTCATCTTTAAAAACTCATTCATAAAATATTAATGAAGATTTTATAAAGTCATCATTACCTGCTTCCTTTGCTAAATTCCCAGAAGCATCCACATTAAGTCGAGAAGCAGCATCTGGCTGATTTTCTACAACATCTGGTCTTCTCTCTGCTGCACAATGTACTATGACATGGGGCTAGAAGTTAAGCATTGATATATTTTTAGCCCAAAATGGAATAAAACAGGAATTACAGCCTTCCCAGGGTAAGTTAATTCAGAGAAAAAGGTGTGTTAAATCAACATTCCTTCAACAAAGAATAAATTATAATTTTTAAATGTAGTTTTGTCATGCTTTTTTCCCCTCAAAGTTCAAACTTCCTTAAAATATATATAGACACTGAAAAGGAAAGAGTAATTTAGTAATCCCCAGACAAAACCAGGAAAAAACTGTGTCAACAACTGTATTTCTAAATGAAAACAAGCTTCGTCCCCCAATTTTGATGGGAGAAAAGAGCTATCATTTATATAAATAAAATGAACTAAGTATTTCATACATCTGTATCAAAGTGAGAGTAATGATTGCTAATTAAATTCATAAATTCAAATCTCTGTGACCAATCACAAAGAAAATCAACAATCCACAAAAATTGTATTCCAAATTGAGCATTTAGTATGGCACTTAGGACAGGCACTGTAGGAGGAACAAGGATTTCATAATCTAGTGGAAAAGACAGGAACCTGGTTCCCGGAGAAGCCAAGCCAGAGCTAAGATTTGGGAAGGCCACTAATTTGAATCGGGTTTCTGTTACTTGCACTTGGAAGACCCCTAAATAATATAAATTTTAAAAAAGATTTTAAAAAGCTCTAAGATAAATCCCACTACTGGGTATTTACACAAAGGGAAAGAAGTCATTTTATCAAGAAGACACCTGCACTCAAATGTAGACTGCAGCACAATTCACAATTGCAAAGATGTGGAATCAACCCCCATCAATTCATCAGTGGATTAACTAAATGTGGTATATGTATATCACGGAATACTACTCAGTCATAAAGAAGGATGAATTAAGGTCTTTTGCAACAATTTGGATGGAACTGGAGACCATTATCCTAAATGAAGTATCTAAAGAATGAAAAAACAAACACCACATGTACTTGCTATTAAACTGGAACTAACTGATGAGCACACATGTGCACATAGGGAAGCAAAACTCAGTGGAAGTGAAGCAGGTGGGAGTGAGGAGGAGGGGATGTGTGAAAACCTACCTAACAGGTATAGTGAACACTATGTGGGTGATGGGCACATTTATAACCCTGACTCAAGCGTAACAAAATAGATCCACATAACCAAAAACATTTGTACCCTCCAGAATATTTTGAAATAAAAAAAGAAAAATACCTGAAGTATATATATCAAAATGCTAAAAAGAAAAAAAAAAAAAAAAAGGCATTTTCAGAGAAAGTGTTACTTAGAAGGCACTCTGTAAACATAAGCTTTTTATAAAATGCTTCATAGTTCTGTCTTTGTCAACCTGTGTCTTAACCTAACCTTTTTAAGGATTATATATACCTTAATATGCTTAAAAAAAAAACCCAACACTATTTTGTTACTGCTTAATAGAGTAACTTCCTTGAGAGCAAAGACACTTTCTATGTCATCCAGATAATTCTCAGTATAGTTCATATATATGTTAAAATATACTAAACCATACCTGAAAATCATGAATGATGTGATGAACTGCATTAGAATCCAAAAGATTAACCTGTTCAAATTTTGGTCTTGCTCTTCTAAAACCACAGCCAACGGCATGCCAATTATTCTGCTGAAATTCTTTGAATACAGCTCTGCCAAGAAGCCCAGTGGCACCAGTAACCAGAACCCGCCTATTGGGGATGTTAACTTCCTCCTAAAATGTGAAGGAGAAAAAAGGGATTATTTACCTTGAAAATCATTCTCTCAAAGAAGTTAGTCACCATCATTGTTCAATAAATACCTCAAGTACTTTGATTCATGTATCCTATCTATCTACAAGCCAAGTTCAAGGTTAGAACAAAGATTAATCAAAATATTACTATATCAACAACTGTATCACTTACGTTTTAATAATCTTATCCAAGAAAAGGAACATAAGATGATACTGCAAAGAATTACCTAGTTAGATTTACATTTCTTAATAAAAGAAAATCTTATTTTTATCATTGATGATGCCCAAATGAGCAGTAAGAATATTACATATACCTTGAATTTAATTAAAGCAACTTTAATTATAGTCTTCAGTTTATAAAAGTGTACAATTTGTTTTGCTCCTACACAGATGACCAAAGGTGCTATTTGAATCTCTAGAGAGAACTATTTTAAGCTTGCTTGTTTTATGGCCCGATTGAGCATTTGGTTCTATCTGTCTATATAGTTACAAGTTGACATTTCTGGTCTTCAGTTTTTAATCCCAAATTTTCTTTCAAATCTCAATGATTTATCATATTTTGATGAATCTGATTTAGAGAATTAGTCAACATTTCAGAGGAATTTATGAGGAGGAAAATAAATTTGGTTCTTTCAACATTAATGTATTTTCTAAGTTTAATCAAATTGGTAAATGTTCCTGAGTTAACTCTAAATTTATCTATATAAATCAAAATTAACAAACAGAGGGTAAGAAAAAATGTTTTAAACTGACCTGTTTCTATTGTAAAACAGAAAACATTCCTTATACACAGAAATTAAAAAGGACCACTATTTAGGAAAGAACTTAAATGCTGTTTCAAGGCATAGTTTCAAAAATTTCTCTTCTTCCCAAATTGGGCAACACCAATTTTCTTCTTAGACTCTTAAATAAAGGCTATTTTTTAAAATCAACTTGAGGCCTCTTTATGTCAAGTTGTTATAGTCACCTAATCCTGAGCTGTCTAAAACGTTAAATACATATGCAATAACCAAAGACAGACTACAAAATCTTTTAAAAAGACACCAAAATTAGGTAGTGCTAGCACATGCAAAACCTAAAATGAAAACGCTGACAGAGAAAGACAATATAAAAGGTAAATTCTTAAGGATTATTTTTTCTTTGACCAATTTCAAGACATTTTAAAAGTTAAAAGAAATTTAATTTTCATGCAGGTAACATCATTCTATAGTATATTTCCTCAAATAAACATAGTATATATTCATTATTAAAAAAAAGAAAGAAATTTCATCCAGGCTTTCTGTAGCAAAACTTGGCTTTAAGCCAATTAATCTATGAAAACAAGGATTTCGACCAGTAAAATATTTTCTTTGAATTTTGGCAAGAAATCAGCTCTACAAAGACCAAACTACAAAGAGGAAAAAACATGCCAAGTCTAGTAGAGATACAATCAGAAAACAATTTACACAGGATAAATACTATAAAGATTCCTGGGAAAATACTATAAAAAATATATGATTTGGTTTCTTCTGAATTTCTCAGTTTTTAACTTCACTCTATAGAAGCAAACAGGTAACAGTTCTTAGGTCTGTGGTTCTCAGGGTACAGTGTGGATCAAAATCACTTACAGGGCTTTCAGATTCAGTAAGTCTGGGATCTGCTAACTTTTAGTCTTAACAAGTTCTCAGGTGATGCTGATTATGGTAATTTGGAGACTGCAGTCTGAAAAGCCCTGTAATCTTGAACTCCAGAACATTCAAGGCTTTCATAAAGGTCTATATCTCTAATTCAAACAAACCAAAAAAGTGCCATCTACCTTTCTAGAAGAGACAACTGTATTTTTTTGTTTTTTTTGAGACAGTCTCCTTCTGTTGTGTAGCCCAGGTTGGAGTGCAGTGGCCTCATCATAGCTCACTGCAACCTTGAACTCCTAGTCTCAAGTGATCTTCCCACCTCAGCCTTCCCAGTAACTAGGACTAAAGGCATGCACCATGACACTCACTAAATTTATTATTTTTACTTTTTATAGAGACAGGGTCTCACTACATTGCCCAGGCTGTTCTCGAACTCTAAGCATTTAAGTGAGCATCCCACCTCGGCCTCCCAAAATGCTAGGATTACAGGCCTGAGCCACACCTGGCCACAACAGTATCTCGCCTTCTTAAAATTGAAAACCAGAAGTCAAAGTATTATGCAATCCACAGAAGTTACCAAACAGTGAATTAAGATCTCTGTAAATACTTTCATTCTGTGAAGCACACTTTTTCCTCATTTTAACATTTGTTACATGAATGAAAAAGATATGCATATTATTAATGTGTCATAGTTTGGCAGTATTTTTTGTTACCTTAATTGCATCTTAAAATAAGAGCCTAAATGATCTTACAATCAAGGGCACCTTAGAGAAAATAAAATACAGTATTAAGTTTCAAGGTGAACAAAGCTCTTGAGGAGATATAATACAATTAAAAAAAGAACTGAGGTTGCATGGAGAAAATACAACTTTATCTTTATACCCTGGGGTACTATGTAAGGCCCCTAGAAGAAAATATGAAACTTTACATGGTACCTAGTGGTCAGATGTAAATACTCAAGAATGTTCATCAGAGAAGTGGGGAACCTCCTATTTGAAAACTATTATGTTATATAAACATACATCATACACCTTTTAACCATAATAACAGCCTTATTAGGGAAGACATTATTCCCAAAGTGAGGAATCTGCAGTCTAGAGATGTCAGTTTTGTCCACCGTAAAAGGGAAACAGCTGGGGCCAGAACTTCTGTCTTCTTAAGTGGTCAAGTCAAATTCATTGGATTTTGTCTCAATCCTCTGAACTTATATTTGGTTTCAAGAATGATTAAAGTTTTACACACTGCCACAAACTGTGGTATTGAGAAATTATTACAGCTCTATTGATCTAACTCCTCATTGGTAAAAATGGGGTATCTGGACAAGATCACTAAGGCTCCTTCAACTTCAAAGTTCCGCATTTCTAATATTTTCCATATTATTCTTACCACAAACAGTCTAAATACAGAGTGAGCTTTGTTTACTTAAATAAGGTAACTTTTCATTTGAATATGCATCACTCTGAAATTAAAAGATGCCAAACAAATCTTCTATTATTGAGTTTTTATATGAACAGTACTCTAACTGAAGCTTTTTAAAGTGTACCCTGTTTTGTTGGATTTTGTCTGTTGGGGAAAAGAAGTATTCCTCTAAAAATTACCTTGGACTTTTTGCCTCTATAAATTATTTCTAAACCCTTCAAGGAACTCAGAATGAAAGAATACAAAGCTGCCTAGTTCACCCAAACCACAATAAAGACCTGAAAATATTTTGTCTGTTTGAAAAGTCTACTTTCTCAATTTTTATTATATGAGTTAAGTAAATCAAGTATCAACTTAAGCTACTATACACACATCTCTGCCTCTTATTGTATAAACTCTTAGATGTATGGAATTCAACCACTTCAGGTGATCAGATTTATAGACATTAAAAAAAGTCTTGAAAAATTAAATACATACAAATGTAGATCTACATTTATTATGTTCTTGATAATGCTATCTAATCAAATGATACCAAATTATATAGGTAATGGGAGATAAATAGCTCTTTCCAAATTACCTAACACAGTACTCTGGGACAGTGAGTTTTACTTTATTAACTTCTACTAAAAATGTACTAGAAAAGAATGAAATATCACTAATAAACAGAGATCATCTTAAATTTTAGTGATAAATGTACCTTTTATTCTTAGAAACTTTTAAATTTGGTTAAAGTTCCACATTTATTTTTTAATTCCCCTTGAGGTAGATCTTTGAGTAGACATTCCTGGACTTTAATGAAACTTCCTAAAGTTCCCTGACTACTTAGGTGGTACTGGTCTAACTCTTACTGTCACCCTCTTGTACCTCACAGACAATATTAACAGGAACCACCATGGGCTGCTTCTCTAACATTAACTATAAGACAGTTGTCATTCTCATGAATGAGTTTTTAATACTATAGGTTGACAATGCAACAAGTACATTGCCAAGCTCTTAGCTGTTCCATTTTTAACGAAACAAAACATGAAACGCCATTTCTTTACTGAACCCATGTGAAAATAGATTAACCTTTATACACATACATATATGCATATTCATAAACTACGTAACATGCACTCAGCACTGTTTGGGGGGCACAAAGAACAACACAGAAGTTTAACTAGACCCTGAAAGACCCAAAGTGATTTGAAAACAATAAATACATTTTGGAAGCATAAAAGCTTTGTACTATCAAAAATAGCCATCTCCTATACGTCTTATCTCCATAGACATACTAGTCTAGGCACTAACAATCTTATCCCCAACGCTGGGTATATAACATTTTGCGTACTGATGACCGCTGGGACCTTTGAAATGGAATGGAGAAGAGCATGGGGTGGGGGGGGCATACCAGAAATAGTCTTCCTTCATGCAAACTTCACAGTGATTAAAAGCCCGAAAAAACAGATCTATAATTGACTCCCTGAACCAATTTCACTGAATGAAGTTGGGCCAATTTCTCTCCCTCTATACCTTAGTTTTCACATCTGTAAAATGAGGCAGTAACAGCACCTCAGTTACGATTAAAGTAATGCTTGTGAAGTGCATAACACTGTTCCTTGCACAAGCTAAGAGTTCATTAACTTGTTATCTCCAATACTGTTATTTCTGAAAAGCCACCTTTCCCCCTTTTTCAAAGCTATGAACTTGTAAGATCGAGGAATATGAAACAAAGATGAAGAAATAATCAAAACAGAAACTCTGAAAAAGCCCTCTGTCCCCAGCAGCTGAGACAGAGAACTGGAAAGTAAAACCTCCACATACTGGCTTCCGGCCACAGAGGCTGGAAAACACTGACGGGCGTGCGCCGATATAAACAAACTCCGTGGCACCGCCCTGGGCTCTGAAGCTGGGGAGGCGGCGCTGAGACGACTCCCTGCCCCAGGCTCCGACTCTGGCGGGATGCTCCAGGAAAGCCTCCCTCTATCCCCGCGGGACGTGTTTGGTCCCCCCAGCGCTCCATAGTCCCACCAGAGACCCCCCGCCCCCCCCCCCCAAGCCGACTCACCTCCACTAGCCGGCAGCTTCCAGGAACAAAGTGGATGGAGAGCTCTTTCTGCCGCCCCACCATGCCCGCTGTCTCCGCGCCGCCGCCAGAGCAGCCGCAATAGCAGTAACGATCGCCACAGCCTCAGCTCAATCGCACTGGGCCCGCCTCTTCTAGGCCTAAGCCGACCCCGCTTCCGGCTTCCGCCTCCATGGCCGCACCGCTGATTGGCCACGCTCCGCCGACGCCCCAAGGAGGAGGCGGGCGCACGCGGGTCGCTCCCAGCCCACACGCTAACTCTTAAAGTGGTACGCAAAACAAAGGCCCTGACCTTAAGCAAGGAATTCAGTTTGGTTTTGGAGATTTTGCTTATCTGTGTACTTTTTCTTCTGCTTTTTTTCTTTTTTCTTCTTAACCGAGGAGGGATTGAATTGGATCGTCTAGAGTTTCAAGTTTGCAGACTGCACAGTGCATCATAAGAATCAACTGGGCATGTAGTATATAAAATAGAACAAAACATTTTAAAGTCATGCGAGGTGAGGGGGAGGAAGGAGCACAGGGAACACATCTCTAGAGCATTAGTTGTGGGTTTTCAAAGATTTAGAAAAAGACGGGATAAAAATAAGTGTTGGCATCTGAGCCATTTGTCTTTCTGGGACGCTAAAAAATAGGATGTGTGAAATTTCAAAAATGTGAAACTATTTTTAACTAAAAAGGTGTGGGGGAGAGGAAGATGAATTATTTGGGTACTTCTTCAAAACGCAGGTTCTTTGACTTTACCCATAATATCAGAATGAGAAACTGGTGGCAGAGCCCGGGACTCTATTTAGTGGAGTTAACAGGGGTCAGGAACACTCTTCGAGGAGCTCCTCTTGGAGAAGCTCCGCCGTGGAGGCTGCAGCTTTGAGCTCCGTGTGCCCAGACTTGGTAAGAACCGAACACTAAAAAACCAACCAGAGTGTAATGCTGGGCGTTCTACCACCTGAACTGGCTTTCAAAAGTAAATCAGGAACAAGAGCCCTAAGTGTTGAGGCCCATCTGGCATCCAACTGATTTTCCTTCCACTTCAAAACCGCAGAGTCCTCCAGGCAGAACAGGACGCCTGGGACATTTACCCAGGAGACAACCCCAGCACAGAGCGTGTAGGAGTCGCCGATTTCTCTCCGAACGGTGCAAGTTCTCGTCCAGACACCCAGGATATCGAGCTCTAAACGTCACCGGCAAACGTGACCACTGCTTGGATTTTCGTAAGGCCTTATTTTCATAATCCTTTTTAGTTTAATTTAGAGCTAAAGGCCAAGCAGCCTTTTAAATAAGTTTTTCTAATCAGAGGACCGTGACTTTCCTTCCTCCCCAACCCCCAAGAAAACTAATTTCCTTATTCATGTAAACATAAAGTTTCTTAGGTACAGTAAGTGCCCGAAGTCGCTCACTTTTCGATTTTGTTATTTTTGTTTGTTTGTTTGTTTTGTTTTAATCCAGCCTGTTACTGTTCATCGGTCTAGCGTTATTTAGGGAATCCTTGAAAGGACTGCCCCAGCACTGAACAGGAGTAATCTGGGGACAACAAAGAAAGGGCGGGGGGAGGGGCCAGATCCAAGATCCTCTCGATATATCTCCCTTAAAAACTAGGAATTTTTGTTTAAAGTTTCTCGTTGCAAGATTTGATGTAATCTAATCCTGGGGAGCGGCTAAGTGTTCAATGTAAAAAAGATTTAAGTACGGGCATACGCAATTAGCATTTTGATTCTCAGAGCAGCCTTACAAAAAGTTTAACTTGACTACATTTGAGAATCTGATTTGATACTTGCCCTGTGAAAGCTGGGTATAGATGTAGGGGCAGATGTTTGAGTATGGTTTTTAATCGTTTTCTTTAATGATGATAGAGTCTTTGAGAATCAAACGCCATTCTCATACAGACAATACCCAACTTCGTGCGGTGGCTAAGTCTATAAATTTAAAGAGCAGCAACTAAAAAGTTATGTTAGAAGATTCAGTTCATACAAAGTCTGGAACACACAACGAGAGATAAATTCCATATTTATATAGAACTTTCACATACATCACTACATTTAATCCGGTAAATGAAACTGCTGGTCTGTTTTGCATTTTATTTTTGCCAGTAAAGGAGACTGAGCTCTGCATAACCTGGTTCCCTAGGTCAATAACTAAAGTTGGTTTATTCGTCTATGTCGCTAAGGTTTGTTTTAAGGAAATGAATGACACCCGTTTCTATTTTCTTTATACACCCATTCTGCTTTTACTGGAATGCTTTCAAAGCAACTGTTACTCTAGAATGCTTCATTTCTTTAATTGCTAGCTCTTACCTGTTCCATGTCCTCCGGCATTTCAGGCATGATTCCAAAATTACTTTAGGAACACAGATACAGGACGGGTCCCAGCGTCTACCTTCTCTTGCCGGGTCTTTGTTTGCTTCTGCCTGCAGGGAGCACAGGCACGCCAAAACGTGAGGCGCAGCTTCACTTGACCTTTTAAATTAGCATTTTGATTCCAATCCCGGAATCTCGTGCAGTTTTCCACATGGCAGTAAACTAGCAGCTGATTCCCCGTAGTAGTCTCGAAAACACCCAATGGGAAGTTCATGTTTAATTGCCAACCAAGCCAGGCAAGACTTGTTGCAATTTTTTTTTTTTGCAGGAGAAAAGCAAGAGCCAGCAGTTGAAAGCACGTGGATCATGCAGTTGATTCTCGTCCTGAAGGGAACCTTTTTTATAATTTCATTCAGTTACGCCTTATTGCCACAGAGTATGTTTAGTAAAATTCTCCAGTGTTCCCCCAAGTGCTTTTTGGTTTTTTTTCCTATTATTGTTATTATTATTATTTTTACCAGAAATCCCCTTATCTTCTAACCCCTCCCCCCCAAGTGCTTTTTAATTATTACAAAGGCACTGAGGTAGCAGCACACAGAAATTAAAATGCAAGAGGTCATTTTCATTAACATTGTCCGCCCCCCACCCCTCTGACTGACAGAATGGTAAGTAGAGTAGCCTTCAAGGATTAAGGACTTCTAGATGAGTGATGCCTGCATGCACCACAGAATATGCAGAATGAGATTATTTTCTAGGAGTGAAGCCCAGTAATATTTTTAACAGTTTCAAGAGTGATGAATATGCTCAGTTAAGCTTTGAAGACCTGTACCAATTTAAGAACAACAAAAATTGCCATTCAAATTGAGTCATTCTCAGCGATAAGAAAGAATGAAATAATATTTTTGGAGCAACCTGGGTGCAAATGGAGGCCTTATTTATTTATTTATTTATTTTTTGAGACAGTCTGGCTCTGTTGCCCTGGCTAGAGTGCTGAGGTGTCAGCCTAGCTCACAGCAACCTCAGACTCCTGGGCTCAGGTGATCCTCCTGCCTCAGCCTCCCAAGTAGATGGGACTACAGCCACTGGCCACCACCACCAGCTAATGCTCTGTTTCTATTTTTAGTTGGCCAGCTAACTTTTTCTATTTTTAGTAGAGATGGGGGTCTCACTGTTGGTTGGGCTGGTCTCAATGATCCTGCCCTCAAGCCATCCTCAACTTCCCAGAGTGCTAGGATTATAGGCCTAAGCCACTTCTCTCTGCCTGGAGGCCATTATGCCATTATTGTTAGGGTGGTGAGCTAGTGTAGAGCTGGTGCACTCGGGTTTGAGAAAAATTTCTCCAAAGATTAGGATAGAAGGAAGAAGTTTATTTTACTTTCCCCGAAATGGGAAAGGGCCGAACACGAGAAAGAAAATGGAAAAGTGTGTTGGCCTAGAAAACTGGCTGCTCAGACCTTTTATTTGGAAATGTTAAAAAAAAAAAAAAGGATGAAAGATGATTTATGGTTGTAGTCAGCTGGGTGTTGTGAATTGCCATATCTGCTCCTTCTATTCTTCTTAACTGCAAGCAGATAATAGAACGGCTGTGTGAGGCTTAGACTGATGTTGTGTCTTTGCCAGTGGAAGAGGCTTCCCCACTCCCGGTGACAGTGCCCTCCAACCCTGTCTGGGAGGATGAAGGCTGTATTACCTGAGGAAATAGTAAAATGGCCTCCCCTAAGGCAGTTGCCATGTCTCTGTCCTGCAACTATGCAAAACAATGCTGATTCTCCTCAGGACCCACCCACCGCCTCTCTTTGCTTCTACACCTATAACCAGACTCAAGTCTCAGCAGGCCCCTAAGGGTAAGGAACAAACTGTTAGCCATGAAGAGATATGGTATATGCTATACTCCAAAAGAATTACTTAAATTTTCTAATTTATACATACGGAAATCTGGGAACATGTGTGGGGATGTACACTAAAGGTGTGGGATAATGGTGGAAGAAACAAAGTTGGATCAGGCCGAATTTATTGATATGGGCTCACTAAGCAGAGATTCTTTATATAATGTTGCAGTTTGGAGAGTTAGAAAGGGCACTCAGTTTCGTTGGTTGACTGACACATGGAAAAGATGGCCTCCATTGAGGGAACTGGAAACGTTGGACTTACCTTGCTTTAATGGAGAGCATGGGATTAAAATATTAGAATGGGAGAGTGGATTTGTCACTTAAGAATTACCCACACTGGGAAGGTGGAGAACACATACCTTCTGAGAAAAAATTTGTGAGGAGAGCCCCAGAAAGTATCCTTTTCCAAACTTTGTGATTGTTCTTTGAAGGCCAGAACTTACAGTCGGAATTGCAGTCCCTGAAGTAGGAAACCTAAATGCAGTGGAGGCAATGAATCCCAGAGTAGCAGGGGCCATGGATGGGACTCAACTGCCAAAGGCAAGGTGGCATGGTTATCATAATGAATGGCAGTGCCAAAAGAACCATCAGAATAATCTGCCTTGCACAGACCTCTTGCTTTGGCTAGTTCATGGTTTTCCTAAAAGTGGAAGAGATATGAAGCCTACTGAATTCTTACTTGATCTGTATGAGCAGAAAAGTTCTAGGTCAAGTGAACAAAAGTCTAACTTGAATCATGAAAACAGAGAACTATGGTCCCTCAATTCCCAGACTTGAGCCACTTTACAGACCCCCGACCCTCTAAATGAAGGGGAGGCTGGGTTTCCTTGAGGAAGGACCCTGGTACACTACTGAAAATTTGTGCTGGTACCCTTTCCTCCAGCCTTTCTCAAAGGGAGATACAGCCTTTTACCAGGGTAACTGTACATGGGGAAAAGGGAATAATCAGACCTTTTGTGGACCAGTGGAACTAGCTCTGAACTGACATTAGTTCCAGGAGACCCAAAATGTCACTGTGGCCTACCAGTCAGAGTAGAGGCTTATGTAGGTCAGGTGATCAAGAATTTCAGCTAAAGTCCATCTCCCAGTGGGCCCAATGGATTCGTGAACCCATTCTGTGGCTATTCCCCAATTCTGAGAATGCATAATTGAAATAGATATACTCAGCAGGTGGGAGAATCCCCACACTGGTTCCCTCACCTGTGGAGTGAGGGCTATTATGGTGGGAATGGCCAGGTGGAAGCCACTAGAACTGCCTGTACCTACGAAAATTGTAAACCAGAAGTAATACTCAATTCCTAAAGGAACTGAAGATGAGTGCCACAATGGATCTTGGAGAATGATGGTGAATTATCATAAGTTTAACCAGATGGTGACTCCAGTTGCAAATGCTGTACCAGATTGTGGTTTCATTGCTTGAGCAAATTAACACAGCCCTGGTACCTGGTATGCAGCTATTGATCTATCAAATGCCTTTTCCTCCATCCTTGTCTATAAGGCCAACCAGAAGCAGTTTGCTTTTAGCTGGCAAGGCCAGCAGTACCCCTTCTCTGTCCTATCTCAGGGGTATATCAACTTTCTAATTTTGTTCACAGGGATCTTGATTGCCTTTTTCTTCCACAAGGTGCCACACTGGTCCATTACATTGATGGCCTTATGCTCACTGACATTATGAATGAGAAGTAGCAATTACTTTAGACCTATTGGTAAGATATTTGCGTGCCAGAGGGCAGGATATAAATCCAACAAAAATTTAAGGGCCAACTACCTCAGTAAAACTTCTAGGGGTCTGGTGGTGTTGGGGCATGTTGAGATATCCCTTCTAAGGTAGGTTGTTGCATCTGCCCCCTCCTACAACCAAAAAAGGGGGAAAATAACTAATGGGCCTCTTTGGATTTTGGAGAAAACATATTCTTCATTTGGGTGTATTACTCTGGCCCATTTACTGAGTGACCCTAAAAGCTGCTGGTTTTGTTTGGGGCTCAGGATAGAGGGCTCTGCAACAGGTCCAGGCTATTGTGCAAGCTGTGCTGCTGCTTGGGGCCATTACTGCCTTGCAGATCAAGTGGTATTTGAAGTGTCAGTGTCAGATAGAGATGCTGTTTGGAGCCTTTGGCAGACCCCCTATAGGCAAATCTCAGGGCCGGCCATTGGGATTTTCGAGCAAAGCCCTATCTTTCATCTTCTGCAGATAACTACTCTTTTTTTTTTTTTTTTTTCCTCCTTTAGATACAGAATGTTGCTCTGTCACCCAGGCCGGAGTGCAGTGGTGGGATCACAGCTCACTATAACCTCAAACTTCTGGGCTCAAGCAATTCTTCTGCCTCAGCCTCCTGTGTAGCTGGGACTACAGACTTGTGCCACCGTGCCTAATTTTATTTTTTGTAGAGGTGGTCTTGCATTATTGCCCAGGCTGGTCTGGAACTCCTAGACTCAAGTGATCCTTCCCAAAGTGCTAGGATTATAAACAGGTGCCACCACGTGCAGCCATCTACTCTCCATTTGAGAAACAGCTCTTGGGCTGCTACTGGGCCTTAGTGGAGACTGAATGCTTAACAATGGCCCACCAAGTTACCATGTGACCTGAGCTGCCCATCATGAACTGGGTGTTATCTGACCCAACAAGCCACCAAGCGGGGCGTGCACGGCAGCACTCTGTCATTACATGACAGTGGTAGAAGTGGAAGTTTTGAATTATTTTATTTTATTGGATAATTTCTCAAATCTCAATATGTCAACTTACACATCTTAAATAGAAACATTAATGTAACTTCATGAAGTACAAATTGAATACTTGGAATTCTTTCATCTACCTAAGGGAAGGCAGTCAAAGTTAAATATAATATAAAATACTATTACAAAATAATAATGTCAACAATGAGAATGAAATAATTTCATCAGGTTTCTCAGGTATTTCCTTCCTTTCATGATTCTTGACACTTCACAGCTCAGTAGCAGTTTGTATTGCCTGAAAGGATTATGGAAAAGTAATATTAGTGTTATAAATTAAAAGTAATTCAATCATTATATTAATAAACTAAGAACAGGCATCCTATATTCTCTAAGGCAGATGAAGCAATGCTTACATTCTGCAGCATAATTTTTATATTCCTTTAGTCACTATTTCAATCAATTTTGATTTATTGTGATTAAGGACTTAAGAGACAATTAGGTTAAAATGCTAAGGGTATTATACAGGGAATAATTTGGTGTGTGGGTCAAACAAGACTTCAAGGAAGATGTAATTTGAACTGGGCTTAAAGGACTGGCAGGATCTGGATAATTGGAAAAGAGTATAGAAGAAGGGGAAAAAAGGCATTGTATACAATGATCTCAATAAGAACTTCTTTTATATCAGAAGGTGTCAACAAATTTTCACAGTTCGTAAAAATAAATTATTTGCTAAATGCTGTGAAAGCAAATCCAAAGGACAATGACACTTCTTTTTCATTCCTTACCTTCTTTTAATGGGGTTTTGAGGACAAAATTTTCTTTACTTTCATGATGAAAAGCCTTTGAAGGATCAAAGCGTTTGATACCCAGAACTTTATTCAATTCCTCCTGAAGTTTTGTCTCACTTTGTTTCTTTTTAGCAAGCTGGGAGCGGAGTTTTGACACCTCCTATGTGAGAAAAATATAGATAATAATTATTAACGATTATATCAGTGAGACGTGTTACCAATGTTGCCGGCAAATTCCAACTTGTTTATGTATCAAACCTAAATGGCAAAAATCACTAATAGATACAGGCTTTAGGACTGAATTACAAAATGACTTTAAATAGCTGTGACAAAGGAGATAAAATCTTTTAAATCTTCTTGCCCCTCTACAGCTACAAAGCTATTTTTCTGATAAAAGTTCGCCTTAAAATTAATTGCAGGGATCAACTTCTGGCATGACAGCCTGAAAGCTCTGCTGACCTACTTCCTAGTGAAACTAAAAATTACAAAAAGGTAACCAGTTCAAGACTCTGAAAATAGTCCTAAGGGCAAAATAGCAAATGAAGTACCTATTCAAGGAAATCTATAGAAATTGGATAAGAAAGATGAGATCATGGCATTTGGACCAAACTGCTCCTTCCATCCCACTCCCAGCTTAGACAGGCAGAGACCCTACCCCAGACTGCTACAGCCAAGAACACGTGGCTCCCTTTTTCAACTCCCAGTCAGAGGCTTTTCTTCCCAGGGGGAGCAGGACATCGGTGTTTCTCATCTTGCCACCAGCTCCCTGTTGCTGAGGTTATCTCCTGGACAAATGCAATTGAGCAGGGTGGATCCCTTCCTCCGCTCAGCCTCACTCATGGGACAGCAGCTCTCTCTGGGGCACGGTGTGCTAAAAATGCTGAAACTCTGATCACCATTGCTCTGCCTCATAAGGCAATGGTTCTATACCAAAGGAGGCAAGCCAAGAGAACCTGAAGCTATCCCTCAGCCCCCTTCCCCACAAGTCCACTAAGAACTCGGCTACTAGGGCAGAGATATCAGACAGAAGCATGTCACTGTCCCCCATTTCCAGCTCCAGCGTCCTGGCTCAGAGATTTTGTCTGGGGGGGGAAAGCAGGTCATGAGAGAGAGAGTGCTTAATTTCTTCCCAAAGGAACTGACTTCACTTGCAACCAAGCTTGGAGAAGTGAAGCCTAAGGGTGATCTAAAGAACAGCGGTGATAATGTTGAAAGGGAATTGGGAGGAGATTCAAGATGTAGGCTAAATATAGGCCAGCTAGGTTGTAGAAGAAAACTAGGAAATGAGACAGCTGGGAGGAGCCCTCCCAAAGTCAGAACAAACACCAAGCACCGATCTCAGACATAATTCCCACAAAAGAGCCAGAATTTGATTGGATTAATCTGTAGGACAATTTATGTCCTAGGATACTGATGAAAATAACAGGGCAATGAGCCAGCATCCAGTGGTGTTTAGTAGCCATGTGTGGTCAGTGGAGGAGGAAGACAGCCCTACCAAAACAAGTGTCATCCCAGGGTGACTGTGGGCACATCCCAAACTGCACCTCCCTCAGTAGCAACATCAGAGGCACAACACTGTTGGGGGGTCGTGGTAGTGAGGATGGAATAAACGTCACTAAAATAAGCCAGCCATTATGAAACAAATAAATATACAGTTAGATACTAACTCCCCACCCCAATATTTTTAGTAAAACTAAATATTTTACAAACCGATTTGAGTTGGCTATTTTCATCTTTCAACTTCACAACATGCTTGATTTTTTGCTTTAAATTCTGATGACCCAATAATTTAGCATACGAATCTCTTATTTTGTTTAGCTGTTCCTGAGCTGCACCGTGTTCATTCAACAATGCTTGTTTCTCTGCTTCAAATGCATCCAGCTGTAGCTGAAAAAGGTTTTTTTTTTAATAAAGTTAATACTTAAAACTGTTAAATTTTTTTCCAAGAACTTTTTCCTGTGCAAAAACTTAAATCTTACTAGTTTCATATAAACTATAAAACAAACTAAAAATTTTGAAAAGCCCAACAAAAATAGAGTATGCTTACATATTCTCAGGGCTCTGCATAGATTCTCTATGAAAATCTTTTAAACTTTGCATTTTTCATTTTAAAGATCATTAAAACTGAGGTAAAAAAAACAACAAAGCCAGCTAGCCAGCCTTATCTGTATCAGATGGATCACCACAATATAACCAACATTGTACTTCTAGTTAAGCGCAAAAATTAGCATTTATCCTTTTTTCTTTTAAAAGATAAACCTATTAATTTGAGAAACACTGAGGTCATAACAAAATGCATCTCACAAATTAACACAGATTGTCAAAAGCTCATGTCAAGGAGAACCTTCTGTGCTGTTAACTTTAAGTTCCTTTTTAGAGAGCATTTTTTAAACTAGGAAGGCTACATTAAAAAATGTCAATTTGTCAATTACACCTCAACAAAGCTGGAAAAGATTTATGCCTAATACAATTTATAAGCCTTCTTGAATAGGAAGCTCAATTGGCATTGTAAGTACACAGCAAAGTGATCTTGCAGAGAGTCACGATCATGACTGTAACAGGGAACAAAATGAATTCCTAACATAAATACAAGTAAGTTTGCTTCTGACAAACCTGAAAAGGTTCTGTTTTACTATACAGTTCTTCATAAAGGAGACGCCACTTATTAACTTTTTCAGTTAATTCCGCTATTGTATTTTCTTGTCCAGATTTTCTGCATGGAAAAATTAAATAGTTTATTTATTTTTTTGAGACAGAGTCTCACCCTGTTGCCCAGGCTAGAGTGCTGTGGCGTCAGCCTACCTCACAGCAACCTCAGACTCCTGGGCTCAAGTGATCCTTCTACCTCGGCCTCCAAAAAACAGTTTATTTTAAAAATAACATCATAGCTGACTTACATGGCACTCAGGTTTTAATTATAGATTACCTTGCTTCTTCATCTTCCAGTTGTTTCCTAAAGTCCTCTTCTTGTTGCTTAAGTTGGTGCTGCAAATCAGTTATTTGTTTAAGAGAAGAAACTGTGATTTCTTTAATTTCTGCTTCTTTAAGTGCCGACTTGGTCTGCAGATCTAGAAGCATCCTTGAGTTTGAGAGACAAGAGTTCACTAAACTTTACAGCTATTTCAATTACTTTTTTCTTTTTAAACTCAAGGATCTCTTCAAGAATTACAATTTTTTTTTTTTTTGAGACAGAGTCTCTCTCTGTTGCCCAGGCTAGAGTGAGTGCCGTGGCGTCAGCCTAGCTCACAGCAACCTCAAACTCCTGAGCTCAAGGGATCCTCCTGTCTCAGCCTCCTGAGTAGCTGGGACTACAGGCATGCACCACCATGCCCGGCTAATTTTTTCTATATATAGTTTTAGCTGTCCATATAATTTCTTTCTATTTTTAGTAGAGATGGGGTCTCGCTCTTGCTCAGGCTGGTCTCGAACTCCTGAGCACAAACGATCCGCCCACCTCAGCCTCCCAGAGTGCTAGGATTACAGGTGTGAGCCACCGCGCCCGGCAAGAATTACAATTTTTTTAAGTGAGTAAATTCTTTTTTTTTTTTTTTTTTTTGAGACAGAGTCTCACTCTGTTGCCCGGGCTAGAGTGAGTGCCGTGACGTCAGCCTAGCTCACAGCAACCTCAAACTCCTGGGCTTAAGCGATCCTACTGCCTCAGCCTCCCGAGTAGCTGGGACTACAGGCATGCGCCACCATGCCTGGCTAATTTTTTGTATATATATATTTTAGTTGTCCATATAATTTCTTTCTATTTTTAGTAGAGACGGGGTCTCACTCTTGCTCAGGCTGGTCTTGAACTCCTGACCTCGAGCGATCCACCCGCCTCAGCCTCCCAGAGTGCTAGGATTACAGGCGTGAGCCACCGCGCCCGGCCTAAGTGAGTAAATTCTTAATTTGCAAATTAATATCACCAAAATTCAAGCCATGGGACAATTCCCTGTGTCACTAACTGGCTTTCAACAACAATAAATTGTCTTAATGGTTCTAAGGCCATTATTTATTTATTTGTTCTACATACCTTGCATATTCTTGATTTGCGCTCTCAGTTGCCAATATCTGATGTTGAACATCCTCTGCACTTTTCTCAGCCTTGGCTACTTTTTCAAGTAGCGATGAGTTCTCCAGCTTAAGATCTTCTATCTCACCAGCTGTTAATGCTTTATAGCTTATTAAAAAGAAAAAAAAAATCAAAACCTTTTTCTAACTACTGTATAAGTGACAAACATACAGCTGATCAGTTTACACTTTGTATACTTTTAAGTAAAACAAAATCTTTTATTCATACATTTACACAGTAAGACTTCAGTGTTCTGAGGTAAGTACTAACGAGTTTACATGTACTTGCTGTTTATTCAAAGGAAAAAAAATCACATGCTTACCATGTGTAGGAAGTATGCATATAGAGATTAAAAAAATTAGCTACCAAACATGAAAATTACTCCAAATCAAAAACTATATACAATCCCTGCACATACTGTCACAGAGTTTATGGTCTTGTGGGGAAGATGGGGAAATGCTTCTCTTGCTCTTTGTTTAAAAAAAAAAAAAAAAAATTAAATTTGCAGTAAGTGTTATGAAGGAAAAGTACAAAGAACTTTAAGCTAATGGAAGAGGGGAACCTTCATTTAAAGACCTTTCTGAAGAATTTATAGTTAAGCTGAGACATGACGGGTAAAGGAGTTTGCTAGGCAGTTAGGGGAAGGTATTTCAGAGGATAAAGATGCATATGTGCTTAGAGGCAGGTAGAACATAGTCTATTAGGAGGTGAGACTGGAGCCTAATGAATAAGAGGCAGGAACAGAAGCTAGAAGCACAAGGCAGGTCATCACCACAGGGCACAGTGGGCTGACCTGAGGGATAAAGGGGAGCCACTGACAATCTCCCAGTAAGTGTGTATATTGTGCTAGAGATCTGAGCAAGATGAACTAGGGAAGGGGCAGAAAGGGAAAACTGGAAGATAAACTGGACGACAATTATTTCTATATAAATGTAGTAAGATTACCAGGTGACACTAAATGCTCATTTATGGTTGGTTATTATAGAATTTAGCCATACCAATCACATTCTTTGTGTGATTACTTTGTTCACAGATTTTTCTTAAAAATCCCTCCCTGTTCACATTATATTTAGGAGTGCAGGCTGCCGTGAGAAATACCTTTCAAACTGAGCAGTAACATCCCCAAGGTTTTGCACTGTACTATTATACTTTTTCTGCAAAAGCAGGGTGGCCTGAGTGTTAGCAGCATTATTTTCCTCCAGTTCAGCTTTTTTCCTAAGAAAAAGGAACAGTTACAAGATAAAACGTTAACTACAAATAATTACCCTACTATCTCCTACCTTCATCTTTGCACTAGCTGCTGGATAGCATAGATTCAAGTTTATCACCCACTTCTAATAGTATGTTTTAAAAATGCACCAACTTTTCTACTGGCTTCATCTTATCTTTCCTGCTTTTACTTTACTGTAAAAATTTTGGGTTAAGAAGGTAGGGTAAAAAGACTCTAAAACAGAATCCTCTGGCAGCAGCCAAGGCTAAAGAATACAAAGGATTACCAGTTAAAAAGCACTTGGATTGAATAAAGTTTAATTTTCTACATCAAACACTTAAGAAATACTAAGTACAGTTAAAGACACTTCATTTTAAAAGTTCTCTGGAGAAGTTAGAGGGCTTTGTGGTTTTATTTTGATTATATGAATAGCCCACATAATACATTGTATTTAAAGATTCAATAACTTCTTTAATGAATTATTTTATATAGACAGAATAGTTTTTAAGTCATCTTAATAAATATATACTACAAATCTCAGAGATTAAAAAATACATTATTAAATGGTGATAAAATTTTAGATGAGCATATGAGCTTATGAGAGATCTTTTAAAGAACATATAGAACTAAAATCTGTAAATGAGCATTGTGCACATACAGAGTAAGTTAGACACTGAGACAGGATGAATGGCTGATCAAATTCATTCTGTAATGAGTGTGGGGATTTAAAAATTATACACACCACAGCAAAAGCAATCAAATATTACCAAAGGCTTTGTAATAAAAATATGTTCTTCACTGTCCCCTAGAGGAATCACATTCAATTCTCTTAGTTTTTCTTTAAAGCCTGAAATTTCCAGGCTAGAAGAAACCTCAGAGATCATCTTATAAAACTCCTCTGTTTTATATCTAATGGGGTGGAAAATGAAAGAAAGAAACTAAGATTGTCATGCTCAGAATCACACAGTTAACAGATCTCATAATAAAATCCTTATTTCTTGACCACTAGACCAGAGTTCTTTGATTTAGAATAATTGTCTCAACTTTCTTTCTTCTCTGAAAATAATATCATCTACTCAGTTTCTTAAGGTTGCTGTTCCCTGAACCTGGCTGCAGTACAGAACAATCCCCCTAATCGCACTTTTGTACTGTCCCCCGAAAAGCAGCGATATACAAAAGCTTGGTGTTCATTTTCATCACTAATCAACGCTAGAAAACAGAAAAGAGATTAACAAAGTACCCAACAAGAGATAGATACAGAAGCGTGAGATATGTTATAATACTATAATCTCATGTCTAGTGCATGGTTCCTTGTTAGAAAGTATTTTAATGATGAGATCCTAAGGATTTAAGTAACATAATTTATTATTTATTTGCAAATTGAACTGAAGAATCAAACTGGATATTTTAATTTAAATAAATACAGTGAAGAAGGAAGCATAATATGATGGAAACAAGGAACTAGAGTTAGAAACATGAGATTTTGGTCTTTCTACTTTGATCAATTTCTTATTTTTTGAATGTTTCTCAGTTATATTTCTTTTTAATCATTCCATATTTTATTTCAAAATGTTTCTCAGTTCTAATTGTTTTTTTCCTTTCCCCGTTTTGCTATTTATTAATATCTGAGACAGGGTCTTTCTATGTTGCCGAGGTTGGAGTGCAGCGGCTACTCATAGGCACCATCATTGTGCACTACAGCCTTGAACTCCTGGGCTCAAGTGATTCTCTCGCCTCAGTCTCCTGAGTAGCTGGGATCCCAAGCACTTAGTCCAACCCATTTTTCTTTTTTGTTACTACTTTTGAAGTGTATATTTGTGCTTTCTAAAAAATGTAACTAAAGGCATAACTTAAACTGTGTAAACTGATGTACACATAGACAAAAAATGAAAATGATTTTCATTAAAGGGCAGGATTCTTTAAATTCATTATTATTGTAATGCTAATGTCCAATAATTTTTAGAAAATGTAAGTAGTAAAGGAGCACAAAACTTTGGTAATTTGTTTACTAAAACTCTTTAATTAAATCTCTGGCTTTATAGGAAAAAAGGGCAATGCTTTTAACTCTGGCTGTCTTTCTTGTTTGCATGTACATTCTATGCATGTGCTTTACCTCTCTATTACTTACTTGTAAAATAATTTCAACCTCATATGCTCACATGATGTGAGAATCCTAAGAAAATATTCTTGAAAATACTTTTTAACATCTGAAGTCACCCATAAACATGAAGTCCTATTATTACAAACCCTTTCAGCTTTTCTTCTAGGAGTTTGAGTTCTTCAGCTTTAAATTTTGTTTCTTCTTCCAATTGCTTGACCAGCCTTTCAGCTTGTTCCTCCTTTTGCTGTAATTTATCGAGCTCATCCAGTGCTTGCTTTAATTCTTCCTCAAAGAGATTCCTCTCTTTAATCATCTCCTCTTGAAAAGAACATAGCTTCTGCTGAAGACTAGAAGATAATTCCTAAATCCAAACAGAAAACCATCAAAATAATTTAAAATGACATTGTGAGATTTTACTAAGAGACAAATAAGAAGCACAAATAATTAAGTATGAAACCTAAATTCAAGAGTTTCAAGGAAACATACAATAATATAAGCTCATTTTTTTTTCATGCATTATATCCTAAACCTTAACATTGTGGCAAATATCATTTCAGGCTTTTTTCTGTGCAAAATACACACACTTCGTATAAAACTAAAATTATATCTTACATCTGTTTTACAACTGGTTTTTATACATATTTTGATATACTCTTCTCATATATAAAAATGTATTGTGATTTCATTGTTATGTAAAATTTTAAGTTATATAATACACAAATACATCACTGTTATGAAAAAATTCTAACATTTACAAATGAAGTGAATATTATCTTTCACTACTCCCCACGCCAATTTCAGTTTTCCTACTCCAGAAATAGCCACTAGTTTGGAATATATTTGCCTTCTGGTCTTTTTCTGTATATTTATATACATACACATTTTTTGGATATAAATAATATATACTTCTGTGTATGTAAATGTCATTTTAAAAAAATCATAAAGATAGTTGTTGAGATCTTTCCAGGTCAGCATATATAGATCTATTTAATTCCTTTGGCAGTTGCAGGTTGTCCAGTAGTATATTATTTCACATCAGTGCATGCAAGTACCTGTTGACTCGACTCTCCCCAATGTTTTACATTATCAAATGTAATTTGTGCCAATCTTGTAAGTGGGGAAAACCTTATTTACATTTCCTTAGTTACTACTGAGGTGGAGCATCTATTCATGTTGACAGGCCATCTGAATTTCTCCTTGTGAATTATCTATTTCCATCCTATGCCCACATTTTTTAGTGGACTATCTTTTTTTCTCATTGATATGTAAAATGTTCTTTACGTAATCAGGATTTAAAAAATTGTTTTTAAACAATTTTTCTCCTGTAATTAGATACTCTTTTACAAGATAACTGTAAATATCTACATAGCCTACATAACACAAGACTGTGCCAGAAAATTTTTAAAAAACAATTTCCCTATTTTGCTGTACCTACCTGTTATTTGTAATTTTTTCACATTATTAATAACCCTGTGATGAACATGTGGTAATGATATGTAGCTAAATCTTCAGCATGTCCATAATCATTTCCTCAGGATAAGACTCTTGTTGGATCAAAGGATAGACACAATTTAAAGGTTTCCTGACACAAAGAAAAATTTATGACATAAGTTTTTATAGTGTGGTAAACTACCTTCTCTTGTTGCAGAAGTGAATCAGTTTGTGACTCTTTTTGCTGAAGTTTTTCACATTCTTGTTTTTCAAGAATAAGCTTCTCTTTTAAGTTTTGCATCTCAGCATTTAGATTTTGATCCTGTTCTCTATTCCTGTTTACAAGGTCTTCTATAAAAGGCAAAACATTAAAAATACTGTAACTGATACTAACTTTGAGAAACCCAGACTCCCATTATATTCCATTCTGCTGTTTACAGCACATTATTACAGAGCAAATGTTTCCAAAGAAAAAAACCAAAATTGTGAAGTTTGTATCACCACTATATATATTATATGCTACACTTAATAAAACCTCCCACTGCTTTCGATGGCCACCCAGTGGAAAAGTTAAGAACTGCACAATTGTATATATTTCAATCAAGGCAACACTGTAGGCCAGGCGCAGTGGCTCACGCCTGTAATCCTAGTGCTCTGGGAGGCCGAGGCGGGTGGATCGCTCAAGGTCAGGAGTTCGAGACCAGCCTGAGCAAGAGTGAGACCCCCTCTCTACTAAAAATAGAAAGAAATTATCTGGCCAACTAAAAAATATATATAGAAAAAATTAGCCAGGCATGGTGGCACATGCCTGTAGTCCCAGCTACTCGGGAGCCTGAGGCAGGAGGATCGACTGAGCCCAGGAGTTTGAGGTTGCTGTGAGCTGGGGTGACGCCACGGCACTCACTCTAGCCCAGGCAACAGAGTGAGACTCTGTCTCAAAAAAAAAAAAAAAAAAGACAACACTGTACTGAAATAAAGAGAACAAACATAAGAGTAAAAAATTTGAAAATATAGAACAGGGATTTTTGTTGTTGTCATTTAGATAACTATATTAAAAAAGTTACATCAGTACTTTCCTTAAATAATGTAACACTTAGCCAAAGAAAGTATAATAGCTATATAAATACTACATTACCTTTTTCTTTTTCAAGCAGCTCACATTTAGCATTCAGATCTTCTACTTGTTTAGACAACATAATATTTTCCTCAAGAGACTGCTGAAGGCTTAAAATTTCATGATTCTTCTCTTTCAAATTTTCTTCTAACCGGGCAATATTTAGCTTGTATTTTTCCACTTGATCTGATGTACAGCTGCATTAAAACAAATTATTTTGAAGAGCACATCTATTTAGGCACACAGAAAATTAACAGAAACGTGATAAAAATGTATTCATCAATATTCCATGAAATGAGGTCCAATTTAAAGCTACTGTTCATTATTACCTAATTTCTTCGATGTATTCTAGGAGTTTTTCTGTTTCAGATTCTTCATCAATCTTGTCTTTCTCTACTGAAACACTAAAAAATTTGCATATGTTAATATCCACTAGTTTATTTATTTAATAATCATACATAATGCTTATGTATCAGACACTGTTGTATTAGGCAGGCTGACTCTAGAGTCCAAACTCTAAACGATTATTTTATATGATCCCTCAATTTGACAATTTATAGTCAAACAGTAGACTAGAATTTTTATTTAAGTAAAAAAGCTTTCTGAATATATTTTGCCAAAAGAGTTATGATGAGGAGAACAACCACCTACAACATGCCAAGTGTTAGAAATAATTTTATTTTATTTTTTCCTTTCCTGGTTTCTCCACCCACCCAATATACTAAATAGCTTCTGTGTGCCATAATACTTTAGTTCCAGACTGCCTGGTATTCAATTACTTACTTCTTCACCTCCTTCAGGCTACCCAATTTAAGAAAATGGACAAGAGACTTAGACATCTTACAAAAGGAGATATATGAATGGTCACTAAGCACATAAAAAGATGCTTGACATTAACAGTAACAAATTAAAATTACAAATGAAATACAACTTCACACCCACTAGAAAGGCCAAAATCAAATAGACTGACAACATCAAACATCAGTGAGAATGTGAACAACTGAAACTATCATACATCGCTGGTGGGAGTATATAAAATCATATAAACACTTCGAGGTTTTTTAAATGTTATACCTACACACTACCCTATGACTCGAGAATCCCGCCCCCAGAAATTTATTCAAGTGAAATAAAAACATGTCCACAAAAAGTCATAAAACATGTTCATAACAGTCTTAGTCATAATAGTCAGAAACTGGGAATGGTCCAAATCATGATCAAATGAAGAATAGTAAACAAATGAAGGCACGTATTCATATAGCAGAATTCTACTCAGAAATAAAGAGGTGAAATTTACAATACACATAAATGGTATGGATGAATCTTGAAAAATTATATCAAACAAAAGACATACACACTCTCCTTCTCTCTCCCTCCCTCTCTCTTTCTCATAAACTGTGATAAACATCCTCAAAAAAGGCAAAGCTAATTTATGATGATGTAAGTCAGAGAGTAGGAGCAGGGGAGCATTACAAGGACAGTAGCAGCAGGACAAGGGGTATAAAGGAACTCTGTGAGGGAATGGAAATTTTCTTTGTCTTGTTTGGTTAATGGTTACACAGGTGCACACAACCGTCAAAAGTCATCAAACTGAATACTGACGATGTGTGCATTTTATTCTATGTAAATTATAGCTCGGTAATAAAAAGAAGGCTAGGATTGTGCATTAATCCTGTACCAGTGTTTCTCAACTTTGCTCTAACTACCACCTCCATAAGACTATGAGACTTTTCCTCCTCATTATTACAGAAGTAGTACAACAGAAGGGTTTTAATTGCCATAAACTTCCAAGTGCAATATATTCATACAATTTGCTAGGATAAAATATTTGGGAATGATTAGGGCTCAACTGTCACTTAAAGAAATAGGACAATTAGAAAGAGGAATGAGGTAAGTATTGAAGGAAGGTCCAAGTCTCTCAGCCAACAGTAACTTGCTAAGAGAAGCCAGTGGAAAATTGGTCATGCTTATTTTCTCTTTCTTTTTAGTTACTTACAGGTTCCCCTCGAGTTGGGCTATTTTCCACTGAGACTCTTCGAGATTCTTCTGGGTGGCCTGCAGCTTCATCTCCATGCCTTCTTGTTTCGCTATCATACTCTACACAACAGAGATATCTGTTTTAGGAAATGAAAAATTGTTCAGATCCTCAGATCTAGACACAGCAAACTTGCTGAGGCTAACACTCACCCTCATCTTTGTTTCTCTTTTGTTTTTAAGTTTCATTAACTCCAGGCTTAGAATTCTCAAATTCTTCTGGTTACCATTTTCAGAAAACTAAATTAAAAAAACACATAAAAAATTCAGAAATATTTTTTGCTAAGTCATATATAAAATCACATAAATATTGATTATTCTGCCCATCACTGGAGCTTGCAATATACTGGTAGAGAAAACAAGCTTTTGACCAACACTACAATTACTGATTGTACGTTACTACTGTTCTTAACCCTCTTTTTCCTTAATGTGACTTGCTGGTTTATTTCTGAAAGGTAGTTTGGGTGGTCAGTTACCTCTATATGCTGGAAAGTCCAATGCAAGTTTCTAAAACAAGCCTCTAAGAGAAGATTTCTTGATGTGCGTTTGCTTAACAAAATGAATCAGAATCACCTGGTGTACTTTGAAATATGCAGAATATAGGATCCATCCCAGGCCTACGAAATCAGAATCCCCCTGGGTGGGGCCCAAGAATCTGCTCCCTTCCCTGTGTTTGATTCTAATGGACTCCTAACTCCCTTTGTAAGGAAAGAGCCCAGCACATCACGGGCCCTGAATAAATGAATCTTACTAAACTGAACAGTGACTTTTATCCTCCCTCTAATTCTGTAACCAACAGGTTGACCACATTAATCCCTTTAAGTTCTATTAGTATATTAATAGTGATAAACACAATTTATCTATTGAGCATATTTAGTCCATCAATGTATTTATTTCCCACTTCATTCCCAAAAGGATTTGAGATGGAAGCCTGCTGTTATGCTATTATTTATTTCACAGAAAGGTCTTTAAAGTGATTTGTAGATGTAAATTCTGTAATTTTTATTAATAGTCTTATTTACTGGGGGTGATAAAATGTCAGATATTAAAACAAAAGTAATTTGTTTATAACTTATTTATGTGCCAGGCCCCCTAATTAAAAAAGATACAATTTTTATTTGAAACAGCTTACCACTTAAGGTACATTTAATGAAGGAAAAGGCTAAACTAGAGCTTAAAACTCTCAAATATCTGTAATGAGAAAAAAAGTGATTTTTATTTATTGAACTGTAAATGTTATCACAAGGGTCGAATACCTTAGATTTCAGTAGTTCATTAGTCCTTGTCAATTCAATAAGCTGTTTTTCCAGTGAAGCATTATTTGCAGAGAGCGATGTTTTTTCCCTGACTGCAGCATTTAGCTTTGCTTCCACCTTCTCCAACTCAGTTTCCAGGTCCTGGATCCTCCTGTCCTGACCAGCACGTTCTTGCACAAGAACACGAATCTGGATGAAAACAAAGCGATAAATAAATGATTCACTAATACAACACCAACATAAATCGATGCTACTGATAATCAAAGCATTAAAGCTTCTGGAAAAACCTCTGATTTTGACATTATGCTCATAGACATTCTAATTGTACTAGCTATTTGAATAATCATATTTACCTTATGATACATCTTAAAAATAATGTGTTTTAATAACAAAAGGATTTTAATTGCCATAAACTTCCAAGTACATTTATTAATAAATTGTTTATTCACTTTTAAGGTATTTCTACGTTTAAGAATTCTTTTCTCTAGTTACAATTACACAAATTCAAATTACAGTCTGAAATGCTAAATATGTTTTTTATTTCAAGAAGGCAAAGCTGGGCTTCTAAGTATACTATAGTAGGCCTCGGCAAGCCATCATCCTTGTTGCTACTACCAGATTAAAACAAAAACAACCAAAACCCTAATATTTGTCAACAGAAAATATGGAAGCCAGAAGACAGGGAAATGACATCTTTAAAATAATAGGAGGAAAAACCTGCCAACCTCAAATTCTACACCCAAGGAAGTAACTGATGTAAATGATCAGTTCTCCTGCTGGCTTTGCAACTCACTCACTAGCTATCTCATAAAGACTCAGTTATTAAAGTATCAACCCCTACATCATCAGCATGTATCTTCAATAAAATTATAGTCAATATTTTTAACATAAATACAAAAGGATCAGAGCAACCAAAGATTTGCAGGTATCTTGACATATTCTTGGTCTTAAGCCAACATTTGACTATAATCAAACGGAAGGTTTTAATATATCAAAAGAATATGTCCATCAGAAGAAGAGTTGGTCAGAAATGGACACATGGAAAAAAGACTGCCGGAGAAACAAAGCTGGCAGTGAGCAGCTTAGCACGGCTTAAAGATGTGGCTTCTTTAGGTCAGTGCTGCTCAATAGAAATTTCTGCCATGGTGAAATACACTGTCCAGTATGATAGCTGCCCACTACACATGGCTACTGAGCACTTAAAATGTGATTGGTGCAACTGAGGAACTGAGTTCTTAACTTTATTTAATCTGATTTAATTTGAATAGTCATATGTGGTGAGTGCCTACCATATTGGACAGTGTAGCTCTAGGTTATTTCATCCTTGAGGAAGGCATGTACCTATTGTGCAGAACAATGCAAATGCACCATGTTAGCGTAACTTCATCCCAATCTAACTACCCTGCTAGGACTGCATGGTTACCAAGCAGTCCTCTAGCTATGTTTTCTTTACACAGATTAGCATATGGGAAGCATGTATATGATGAGTAGATGTAAATATTTGATTGTAATAAACTGACATATTTTTAGTTATCAGTTTTTCACAAAGTGGGTTATCTTGAATCTGTCTCTTGGTATGCTAACAAACTTGACTTGGCCAGCATACTACACAAGAGGCTGGATAGGCTCTGAAATATGGTAACCAAGCTAAGAAACCATTCCCCTGTAGGCACTGCTCTAGATGGAGTGTTTGCATCACTGAAGGACTCCTCAAACTACAACAGAATTCTTACCTTTTAACTCTGTGTAACTTGCTTTCCATAATATACCACATTTATTTTGCAATAAGTTGAAAGCATTGCTTACCTCTTTTTCCAGTATCTTCAAATCTTTATCATTCTTTTGAGATTCCTTCTGTTTAACAGTCAAAGAACAATTATAAATGACTTTAAGTGCCACAAATATCACAGCTAAATTTGATTTTTAGTTATCAGAAAAGATTAAGGGATCCAAACAGTTAATTTCTAATTTAAATATTACACTGAGTCTATTAAACATTTTGTAGACCACTTATCTGATAAAGAAAAAATTCTTAAAATCTCAAAATATTTCAGGTTTAAAAGCTTCAACCCAATAGATAAGGCTTTTTCTAACAAGCCCAGTGAAAAAGAATAGGTAGGCCTTTATTAACCACTGACAACCTGCCTTCTAATGTTAAACAGCAGCACATTTTGAATATTTAAATTATGCTATCTCAGAAAGAAAAAAATCTTCCAAAAAAAAAAAAAAATCAACTTAAACTTTGATATACCCAAAGAGAAAAATAAGTATACAGATGCAAAGAAATAAGAAAAACTGAAATAGCACAAGCTCTGATTCTAATTTTCTCACTGCCTTTATTCTAAATAAGACATACAATTTTCACACATCTTTTTATACCCAGCAGTCTTTCTGACACAATGGCTAGAAACAGAATATCTATCTTTTCCATCTAAAAATGGAAGAAAAATCATAAACATCTTGAACAAAATCTGTTTTACATATTTCTAAGTTTTTTTCAGAGGGACACATCAGTCTCATGTTTATTAATTTCATACCCAATGTCACTTTCTATCAGGGAAGATCTATTACTTTGAGGCTCTATACAAATTTGTATGTAATTTAGTTTTCCAAGGGGGTTTATGAATTCTATAATTAATTCAAAATTTCAGAACAGTTTCTCCAAGAAATTCAAGTCAAGCCATTTATATCAATTTTCAAGAAGTGTCTATTTAGTCCTGCCCAATAAAAGTAAAATGCAAGCCACATATTTATTTTAAAAAGTAAAAATGTTAATACATGTATATTTTACTCAACCCAATGTATCAAATATATTATTTCAGCATGTCATTTGTATGACATTATTGAGATGTTTTAAATTTACTATATATTCTACACTTATAGTACACCTCAATTCAGATATTACATTTTCATCAGAAATTTTTAGATTTAGATTTCATAAAACATACAGATAAAAAAGTAAATTCACATACTCAAATTGTTCCAAAAACAGTTAAAAGTTTTCCACTAAGAAAATTGAGTATGTTTTTTAATATACATTAATTAAAATGAAATAATATTAAAAATTTAGATCTTTAGTAGCACTAGCCACTTTTCAAGTGCTCAATGGCCACATTGGCTGGTCGCTTCCATATTGAACACAGCTCTATATCATAGAATAAGAGACTTAGGTAATTGCCAAATGAATGGACAGTCTAAACTTAACCTGCAGCTTTGGTTTCCTAGCTCTGAATCTTTTTCACTCTAAAATATATATTAATTTGTACAACTCCTTAAAAAAGTACAACTTGTTTATGAATGTATAAAAACAGTAATAGTAGGCTATTGTACAACTCATAAGGCTATTAAGAATTTAATCTCTCGGCCGGGCGCGGTGGCTCACGCCTGTAATCCTAGCACTCTGGGAGGCCGAGGTGGGCGGATCCTTTGAGCTCAGGAGTTTTAGACCAGCCTGAGCAAGAGCGAGACCCCACCTCTACTAAAAATAGAAAGAAATTATATGGACAGCTAAAAATATATATAGAAAAAATTAGCCAGGCATGGTGGCGCATGCCTGTAGTCCCAGCTACTCGGGAGGCTGAGGCAGGAGGATCGCCTGAGCCCAGGAGTTTGAGGTTGCTGTGAGCTAGGCTGATGCCACGGCACTCTAGCCTGGGCAACAGAGTGAGACTCTGTCTCAAAAAAAAAAAAAAAAAAAAAAAAAAGAATTTAATCTCTCACCACTCCTTAACAGTTTCTGAGTTGCAAACCTCCTTTAGGCACTGGCATTTTTTTTTTCCTTTTTCTTCACCAATACTTACCCTTTCCCACAAACACACAAACAAAAACAAAACAACTCAAATGGTGGTAACTAATAAAGCATCACATAATTCTAAAAGGTTTACTAGGTAATATAAAATTTATTTAGATCTAAAAATGGGCTGGGTGTGGTGGTTCATGCCTCTAATCTCTGCACTTTGGGAGGCCAAGGAAGGAGGGCTGTTTGAGGCCAGGGGTTTGAGACCAGCCTGGGCAACATCATGAGACTCCATCTTTACCAAAAATTAACTGGGAGTGGTAGTGCCTGCTTGTAGTCCCAGCTACTCTGGAGGATGAGGTAGGAGGATCCCCTGAGCCCAGGAGTTTGAGGCTGCAGTGAGCTATGATCGGGCTACTACACTCCAGCCTGGGTGACAAAGTGAGGCCCTGCCTCCACCACCGCCACCGCAACACCCTGCAGCCATAAAAACTGAGAAATGGAGACCATTTTGTAATTGTGAAGTAAGGACAAATTTAAGCACAATATATTTGGTAATGTCCTAGGCAGAAATTTGAGTCTTAATAACTTTTTTGATTAATTTACAGATTTACTTATAACCTTGATTTATATACTTAATTCATTCTCATCAAATACAATATTTTAGGATACATTTTCAATAATACAGCTGATAAACCAACTGGCATATAAAAGTCTCTCACCTTTGATTCCAAAGTCTTGACTTTCCTAGCTGAAGCAGGCAAGGTAGCATCTTTGTCAACACTAGGATTTTGTTGGGATTCTACGGAACAATGAATTGTATAGATCATGGTTGGTGTTTATGAATTTTAACCACGTACAAAACACAATTTCCATATTTCTATTGCAATTATTAATGAAGCAATATAAAGTTATTCTTTCAATTGTACATTTCCAAATTATTAGTTGCATAATATTTTTTACACATCTAATACCTTTCTGATTTTCTTCATACTCCTTGATAAGAAATGTTAAGGTAATACCAAAAAGGAAGCTGCACACCTATACAAATTTCTTGCTGAATCTTCTTGGTTATACAACAATGTAATGATGAAAGCATTATTCCGTACTTGACTCTTTCAAAAATCCATCGAATAAGAACATTTAAACACAGTTCTAGCTTTACATTTTAGAAGTGCTATAGCGTCTTTAAGTTTAAATACTGTTGTTCATAACTTTAAAGCTCATGAGGTCATACCATGGTTTTATTTTGAGATCCATTACCTTTTTGTTTTTTAAATCTTTGTGATTTCTGAAAGGATACTGGTCCTTTCAATACTTCCGATGTTTTAACATCATAAGCACCTGGAGATGGTGCACAGCCTAGAGAAAACATAAAACATTCACATATCATCTAATGTTATTTATGATCTTAAGTTAAAAATGTGTCATAATAAAGTGAATATAAATGTAAAAATGCCATTAAACAAACTGCTTCTTATTTTTTTAAATGTAAAAATAGCACCCATTTGATATTACAAAGGTGGTCTCTGTATGAAGAACAGTTATCATCTTGTCCTTTATATAGACAAAAGAACACAGGCAACTTAACAAAACAGGATAGTTTGGGAATGAACATCCTGTAATAACAAGCCATGTGCCTTCATTATTAAGGACTGAATATAAGAAATAAGATATTTGGGTGTCAGTCAACTCTACTCAAAGAGAATCACTGAGGTAGATACCCTTATTTTCTAGAAATAAAGCAATTAAAACTGTCTATCCCTCAAGATTTAGCCTAGAATAAAAATTCAAAGTGATAATCCATCTACAGCTAATATAAACACATCAGACCTACTGATGGTGCCAACTGCAATTCGAACACACAGAGGAGCAACCATGGTAAAAGCACCTAGAATTTTTTGGGCACTTACTAAATGCCAGGCATTATGCTAAGCATTTTATGGATATTTTATTTAATCTTCACAAGAACCCTGTGATAATTTACAGATAAAGAATTTGAGGCTTAGGGAACATATATGGCTTTATAAAGCCATGTTATGCAAAGTACAAACTGTAATAGATAATATTTCTATGTTCCAGAAGTTTATACTATACAACTTCATTTAACTGGAGTCCCAAATCTGAAGCTATTTCAGTGTTTACACATATCAGACTTGAGATGGGGCTTTTATGACTTACAATAACTAAAATATCATTAGCATAAAGCTTTAGCTGATTGGGAACCAATGGATTAATACTATTCTCTGAAAAGCTATTTTCAGAATGCATCATCTAGAGCTGCAGTCCCAACCCCCAGGTCGCAGACGAGTACCGGTCTGTGGCCTGTTAGGGACTCAGCCATAGAACTCCACTCCCCCCCAATCCCCCCACATCCATGGAAAAATTGTCTTCCATGGAATTTAGGAAGGAGGGTGCACACAGCAGGAGGTGAGTAACAGCCCAGCGAGGAAAGCTTCATCTGCATTTACAGCAGCTCCCCATAGCTCCATCACCACCTGAGGCGCCACACCCCTCCATGGAAAAACCGTCTTCCATGAAATTGGTCCCTGGTGCCAAAAAGGTTGGGGGACCACTGGTCTAGAGTCTTATGCAAATAGATAGGAACAGCAAGGAGCTCTGACCATTCCAAGGCAACTATTGCTGTCCAAGTAAGTGCTTGTCAAATGGTAGATAGGAACTCATCAGATCTTGATTAACACTTTTAACAACAAATGAAATACAATAGAAAATAGTGTGACTTACACGTAGCAAGGTTAAGCATTGCTTTGTGGAACTTTTGTTTTGCTTATGTATGCAGAAATAAAAAATATATATCCTAGGTAGAAATATAAAATTATTTCTCACTCTGGGAAATAGTTTAAAAAGCATTAAAGTCATTGCTTTCACCAATTCTACGAAATCATAAAAATTCTATTAACGATAGAATTGAGTTTCCATCCCCCTTTCTGGAATAACGACCATTTAGATATACTAACACAAAGACTCTAATCCTGGAAATTTTCAGATTTAAATGTGGAAGGAGAGTCTCAAGATGAAGTGTGGAATTCACACATCTTTTTTTTTTTTTTTTTTTTTTGAGACAGAGTCTCTCTCTGTTGCCCAGGCTAGAGTGAGTGCCGTGGCGTCAGCCTAGCTCACAGCAACCTCAAACTCCTGAGCTCAAGGGATCCTCCTGTCTCAGCCTCCCGAGTAGCTGGGACTACAGGCATGAGCCACCATGCCCGGCTAATTTTTTCTATATATATTTTTAGCTGTCCATATAATTTCTTTCTATTTTTAGTAGAGATGGGGTCTCGCTCTTGCTCAGGCTGGTCTGGAACTCCTGAGCTCAAACGATCCGCCCACCTCGGCCTCCCAGAGTGCTAGGATTACAGGCGTGAGCCACCACGCCCGGCCGAATTCACACATCTTAAACATCTATTTTATTCCTTTTGGGTAGGGGTGGAGAGATAACGGAGAACATATTGGATTTTAATGCAAATAGAAGACTTCAGAGGAAACTGGAGACACTACTGGTAGTTATGATGCAGGGCCTACGACTATTCTCATTTACTCTCTGCTCTTAAAGGGCGTCTCAGCGTACCCCGCACCCCAGCTCCTTCCCCCTTACGCACCGGAAGGGTCGTTGAATCGTTTCAGGGGCGCCTTAGGAAAGGACATGCTGACGACCAACTCTAGAGGCCGAAAAGTCACCGCCACTCCTAGACAACTGCCAGCTGACTATTACTGCCTACTGGCTTCAAATTCAAATCTCCCCGCACACTCCCCGCTAACCTTAGCCAATTGGATAACAAAACCATGAGGCAGACCAATCCCGCACAGGAATACTAAAAGCGCACGCTGGGCTTTAGCCGCGTCCAATTAGGTGGCCTGTGGGTTTAGGCTACCAGCCAATAGGAAACTGTTACTGTTCCGCCTACACCCAATCATTTCTGCTGTTAATCTTAACCTTCGCACAAGTAGCATTGCGCAGGCGCCGTTTTACAACTGAGAAGTTTGAAAGTTTGCATTTTGGCGTCATATAGGTGACAGTGTAGTGAGTTCCTGCTTCACTGGTTCCAGCCCTCTCCCATCGTTCCTTGGATGCAAACTTCTCTGGATTTCAGTTCTTTAAAACTCGGTCCTGCCAGTGTCGTAAATGGCCATTGAAATGGAAAAACAAACACCGATCACCATCTTGCCTTCCTGCGCATGTGCGGTGACCCGAGAGGCGGGGCCGGAGCGTAACCTGAGCGTGGGGACGCCGCGCGTGCGCTCGGCTCGTTTGGTGCGTCTGCGGCTGGGAAGCGTTTAGATTATGTCGGCCCCGTTTGAGGAGCGCAGTGGGGTGGTTCCGTGCGGGACCCCGTGGGGCCAGTGGTACCAGACCCTGGAGGAGGTGTTCATTGAAGTTCAAGTGCCCCCAGGCACTCGCGCCCAGGATATCCAGTGTGGCCTGCAGAGCAGGCATGTGGCGCTGGCGGTGGGTGGCCGCGAGATCCTCAAGGTAGCGGCAGGTCGGGCTTGTGCTGAATTTCTTTTTTCCGAATCCCCTAGTCTTAAAATTCGCTGTTTCCTTGGAACAATTTTTGGGTTGCCGGAGGGATCCTCTGGATGGCAGAAAGAGAAAGAGCGATTAAATTGGCCTGATCGGAGCCCCCATTCTCAGGACGAGTCTTTGACTTGCGGAAACTTGAGGAGCCCATTTTTCTGTTTGAGTTCTTTTTTTTTTTTTTTTTTTTTTTTTTATAACAAATAGGACGGTTTCTTTTGTTTCTGAAGGTCTTTGGTTGGGAACAGCCTAACTAGGTTGTTCGAAGAACAAATATTTATCGTATACTCATCTAGGTGCCAAGAATACAGCGAGATAGAAAAGGTTCCTACACTCAAGAGGTTGCGCCCTTGTAGGGAGGCATGAGTGATAAATATGTAGGTAGGTATAGAAAAGTACAACAAAGAAAATAAATACTAGGATAACGGGATAAAGATTGAGAGGTGATGTCAGGTGATTTATTTTCTCATCAAAAATTAGAAAAATCCTGCATGTTTGTAGCGTGGTCAAGCAGGTGAAGTGTGCAAAGAAAATAGTACCTCTTTTATTTATTTTCAGCAATGTCCTTTGGATCTGGGATCCGCTTTTTCCTTGTTCAGCCTGTAATTACATTTAATTAACAAGTTGAAGTTAGATCACTTTCTCAGATTAGATGCCTAAGATGTTTAATAGCAGTGTGTGTAGTGGCAAAGGGTAACTACGTGGTAGGATACCTGACTCCGCCCGTTTTCTAGTTTTGTAACCTTGGGCAAGTGTCTCTTCGTACACAAGATGCAGTAATTATAGTACCTTTTTCATAGGATTGTTTTGAGCCTACCATGGTATTCGTGTTTTTGAAAAGCTTGTACTAGTGCCTGGTCTGTAATAAGCTCATACTACACGTTAGCTAATAATATTATTTATATAGAGGTGCTTTGAGTGCCTCAGAAGATTCGTGTGAAAGACATTGATTTGTATCAACTTGGATCTTACTGGCTTTTAAATTTGGAACAAATTAAAATGAATTTGAGGCCGGGCGCGGTGGCTCACGCCTGTAATCCTAGCTCTCTGGGAGGCCGAGGTGGGCGGATCGTTTGAGCTCAGGAGTTCGAGACCAGCCTGAGCAAGAGCGAGACCCCATCTCTACTAAAAATAGAAAGAAATTATATGGACAGCTAAAAATATATATAGAAAAAATTAGCCGGGCATGGTGGCGCATGCCTGTAGTCACAGCTACTCGGGAGGCTGAGGCAGGAGGATCGCTTGAGCCCAGGAGTTTGAGGTTGCTGTGAGCTAGGCTGACGCCACGGCACTCACTCTAGCCTGGGCAACAGAGTGAGACTCTGTCTCAAAAAAAAAAAAAATAAAATAAAATAAAATGAATTTGAGCATATACATTCTCTTTTAAATGTATATTTTGATTACTTAAAATAAGTTTGTGAAAAATCAGTCACAACTAATCTGAAATTGAGTCTACAGTATGAGCTTTAATTTTTTTTAATGCTATTCACCCAATAATGTGATTGAACCAGTTTTTAAAAGTTTACTTTAAAATATGGCATTTCTTCTTAGTTTTAGCAGGAGATCCCTTCTAGTTCATTTGAATTGGTAGAATTAAAGCCTTTCAGATATTAATTTCACCTTCGGCTAATTAGTGATCAGTAGTATTAATGCATCTTCTAAAAATTAAGGTGCCCTGATTTTTCCTTAGAGAGCTCTGTGTTTTTTATCATTATAAATGTTCCATGCAATGTAAACTAGGTTTCATTTCATTAGCTAGGAGCAAATGTAGCATTGAGCACCTATAGATGTGGTGAAATGATATATAGGATGTGGATCAGGTAGGAAATTAGGTAAACCATAGTCATGAAAGCTTTATAAAAATTAATGAAATGCTATATTTTTAGTATCTTAAATGTTTATTTTTCAGGGAAAACTCTTTGATTCTACAATAGCTGATGAGGGAACATGGACTTTGGGTAAGGATAATTATAATTCACAGAATCTTTAAAAATTAATTTTGTCTTTTCCATTTTTTGTATTAGGTCCTTTTGTCTTTGTATTTTTGAAAGCTATAATAATAGAAATGTGTTGAAAACAATTGTATGTCAAGATTACCGAAAGGTTTTTGAAAAATATAATGATGAACTCTTTATTTGTGATTTTTTTTTTTTTCTTTAGAGGATAGAAAAATGGTTCGTATTGTTCTTACAAAGACAAAGAGAGATGCAGCAAATTGTTGGACTTCTCTTCTAGAATCTGAATATGCAGCTGATCCTTGGGTCCAAGACCAAATGCAGAGAAAGCTTACATTAGAGAGATTCCAGAAAGAAGTAAGTCAGACGAATGTATGAATATGTGTAGTCAAATATCTAAAAATCACAGAATATATATTATTTGAAATTAAAACTCAAGAGTGATTATGAGAAGTTACAAAAATTATAGGAATTTTTAAAGTAAATGATTGGAAAAATGGCCTATGTATGGATTTGACTTTTTAAAAATTTTCTTTAGAGGAATTTATTTGTATTATGATTTGTTAGTTTAAATTTACTTAATGTACATCAGTAATAAATGAATAAACTCTTGTAAAAATTGAATCAGTATAGACTTACATAGTGTAAAAAGTTTCTGAAAGTCCCCTTCACCATGATCCCCCATTCCAGGCATCTGTCTCATTCTCATTTCGTATATTGGGCTTGTTTATTTTGTTTTCAACATAAGTGGAGGATCACACTGTGTATATTGTTCTTTATGTTGCTTTTTCATTTAATAGTATGTCCTGGGTCTCTTTCCCTACTAGTACATACAGATAAAACTCATTCCTTTTAACTATTGAGAGTATTCTCTAGTTTGGATGTATCATAATTACTTAGCTATTTGCCTTTGATACAATTTAGATTTTTCTATTTTTCTCTGTTTTAAATAAAGCTGTTCTTTCTTTGTGAAACTATTCAAGTGTTGTAAGATAAATATCTAGGAGAGAAATTACTGTGGATCAAAGCACTTCTAAAATTTTGATGAATAATTTATATCTATATGATAATGATTTCCAGATGTATATCTCTAGCCTGGACTTTCCTCCTGGATTTTGGACTTGCATACCCATGTCCACTTGGCTATCTAACAGACATAACAAACTCAACATGTCCAAGTTGAACACCCTAGCTTCCTTCCTAGTCTTCTTATCAATTAATGGAAACTAGTTGGACAGGTCAAAAAAAAAAATTGGTAATAATCCTTGATTTCTCCTCTCATACCCTGTCCAATTTGTTAGGAAATCTTACTAGCACTACTTTCCAAATATATTCAGAATTTGACCACTTATCACCCCCACTCTACTACCACTCTGATCTGGACCACTTTAAATGTCTTGCCTAGATTACTCCAATAGCCTTCTAATTGTTCTCTTCACTTCTTCCCTTGCCCGGGCACAGCCTTCTCAAAATAGCAGTTAGAGCAGTCCTTTTAAAATACAAGTCAGATCATGTCACTTCCCTTCTCAGAGCTCTGCAAGTCCTTCCTCTTTCACTCTAGTAAAAGACAAGGTCATTTAAAAGGTCCTATCTAATCGTTACTCCATTATCTCTCTGACCTCCTCCTCTCTTACTTCTGTCTCTCTTAGTCATTCTGCTCTGGCCATACTGGTCTGTTTGCTGTTCCCAAAACAACATGCCAGCCCTTTCCCTTTGCCATCCTTCTGACTGGAATGTTCTTCCACAGCTTGGCTGACTTTTTCACTGTTGCAAGTCAGTGCTTAATGAAGCATAGTTTGATTATCCCATTTAAGTATTATAATCCTTTTTCATTTCCTTTATCTTATTTTATTGTTTTTTTCCTATACCACTTACCAACTTTTAACAAGCTAGATCAGGGGTTGGCAAACTTGCAAATCTGGCTCACTGCCTGTTTTGTTTGTGTGTGAGTGTGTGTTACTAGAATACAGGTATGCTCATTTGTTTGTGTATTATCTTTCAAAGAGTAGTTTCATACAGTTAAGTAGTTGTGACAGAAACTATGTGGCCTGTAAAGACTAAAGTATTTACTGCCTGGCTTTTTACAGAGGAGTTTGCCAACCCCTGCACTGAGTAATTTATGCTTTTTACTTGTCTCTTCCTGCTGTAATGTAATCCACTAGAGCAGGGATTTTTGTGTTAACTCTTGAGTTCTACATCCCTCTAATGGTATCTTCGAAACAGTAGGAGTTCAATAAATGTTGAATAAATGAAATTGTCCACCAAAAAGACTAAATCCTGAGGTAGTACTTAAAATTCATAGGATTGTCGTTGAGGGTTAAATATTTTAATATTGGTATAGCTCTTAGGGCCCTGCATGGCATATAGTAAGCTCTCAAAAAATGCTACCTATTAAATTCTGTTTATACACTGATATTGAACTATATGTTTTCCCATATACTTGCCAACATTGTAATATACATATTGATCTTCTAAATATTTGTAATTCTGAAAGTTGAAAAATACTTCATAATTTTAAATTCCATTTTGGTGATAACAGTGCTGCTTTGTATCTTTTCATGTATTTATTGGTCATTTAGTTCTTATTTTTTAAATTGCCAGTTCATACTTAATATTTTTGCTAAGTTTTATTTTATTATTTTTTTCATATCTTTTAGAATCCTGGTTTTGACTTCAGTGGAGCAGAAATCTCAGGAAACTACACTAAAGGTGGACCAGATTTCTCAAATCTTGAGAAATAACCACTGGGTTTTTTTTGTTTTTGTTTTTGTTTTTTGCTGCATTCTGTGGATCCTAGCAGATATTGCCAACTTAAAGGAACAGATTTATGTGGTGGAAGAAAAATATGGATGCCTACAGTTAACAAATTGCAAAATATATTTTAAAATGGTTCTAAAAATTGCATTCAAGTATGATTTACATAGGAAACACGTCCTGTGGGAATTATTCTATGGATGTATGGTAACTTTTTTTGGACTTGTTTTTGCTCAGCATGAAGTTTTATATGCTGCATTTTACTAATTTCATATTTAATCATATTTTTAATACAAAGAACATTAGGGTAGATCATGTGAAATGAAAGGGTGCCTTCAGGTAGTATTAAGTTTTCTTAAGTGTGATGTTCAATAAAGTTTTCTACATAGGAATTGTGTACCCCTTTGTCTAAGTATACCAGTTCACACAGGGAAATTATAGTACTGAAAAAATTATTAAGAAAGGAAAAAGCTGGGTGTGGTGGTTCACGCCTTTAATCCCAGGACTTTGAGAGTCTAAGGCGGGAGAATCACTTGAGGCCAGTAGTTCAAGACCAGCCTGCACAACATAGCATGACCTCATCTCTACAAAAAATAAGAAAATTTACCTAGGAGTGGTGGTGCTTGCCTGTAGTGCCAGCTGTTTAGGAAGCTGAGGTGGGAGGATTGTTTGAGCCCAGGAGTTGGAGGCTGCAGTGAGCCTTGATCCAGCCACTGCACTACAGCCCAGATGACAGAGCAAGACACTGTCTCTTAAAAAAAAAAAAAGACAAAAGCCTACAAATGTATTTTGAGTAATTTCATTTTAAAGTTAATGAAAATTTCTCAATTAGAGTATTCCATGAGAGATTACTTTATGTTAAGAAATTGAAAAATATTTAAATATGTAACTATATGAAGTGATTAATATAAAAAAAGAAGCAGCTAAGTGAATATGGTTTTGTTAGTGGCAGAAATCAAAGTAAGTCACTGATTGAAAGTCGATGGCATCATTCTGATCTTAAGTAGGACTTGTCTAGTGAAATTTCTTTTCATCCTGTTTATGCCCTTTTAAATTCTTGAAAAAAAATTTAAATAATTTCAAATGCATAAAAATGTCACAAGTAAAGTACAGAGTTTCTTTTTTCCTGAACCATTTTTAAATTGGTCTGATGCCCTGTTCGTTGCCTCTTAGTACTTTAGTGTGTATTTGTTTCAAAGGAGGACATTCTCTTACATAACAACAATGCAACCATCAATATTTACATTGGCATATTACTACCATCTAATCCTCAGACCTTCACTCCATTCATATTGACCTGATTGTCCCAATAATGTTCTTTGTAGCAAGACAATCCAGTCAATCATATCTTCCCTTTAAATGCCAGGTGACTTTAGTCTACTTCATTGGGGAACAAGGTCTCATTTTTTTCTGACTTCAGCTTGGCACTTTTGCATATTACAAGCCAGTTTTGTAGAACATCCTTTATTTTGAGTTTTGTCTGATAACTTCTTTGTGATTAGATTCAAGTCATATGTCTTTGGAAATGTATGAGGAATGTTAAGTGATGATGTGTTCTTACTGCATCCTATCATGGATTAATAATTTCAATTTGTCCCATTTTTGATTATATTACTTGGATCACTGATTAAGGTGGTATCTGCCAGACTTCCCCACTGTGAAGTTACTCTATATGTTTATAATTATTTTGTGTGAGTGTAGTTTCAAAATAACTACCTTGTTTCTCATCAAACTTTCAATTTATTTGTACCTGTATAGACTCATGATTTCCTGTTTTATTCAGTGGGTTAAAAACTGTTATTCTCATTACTTTGCTTAACATTGTACTTTTGGCCAGTGGAAGATCATTCTAGGTGGCTTCTGTGTCCTTTGGACATGTTCCCACCATTATTTGGGTAATTTCTTACTCTCTGGCACAAGATATACCAGGCTCATTATGCTTTCCCTGCCCTAGTCCAAGAATTTGGCCATTTTCCCGAAGAGCCTGGCTTTTTTAGTTGGTAATGATATTTAAGAGCCAAGATGTGTGGGCTAGTGTGAAGTTGTTGGTGGGTATATATAACACATATATTTATATGTATATATTTACATTTATATTTCTATATATTGAAAACCATGAGCGCACATTTAAACTTTTAATTCTAATCCGATAGTGTTCATTTTAGTTCTGTCCCTCTCCATATTTATAACTCCCTTCAGTAGCAGTGAGAAACCCGATTCCTATTATCCTTAATATGTTAGGTTCTCTATTGTAGGTCATCTCTCCATGTCAATGCCTTCCTCACTCTGCTCAGGCTCCAACATTCTGTGCTGAGGAGGGATGCCCTCCTCACCCTGCTTGGACCCTAACACTTCACTATGGGCCATTGCATCCCACCCACCTTATGATGCCTATCGTGCTCATTTTACCCAATAATTTTAGGAATGAGTTGTTGGGGAAGAGATTTTTTCTTTTTATTGGCTTCTCTTTGACATTTAAAAAATTTTATATTTTAAATAAAGCAAAATTAACTTTCTGGTATATAGTGTTGCAACACATGTAGATATGTGTAAACACCTTCACAATCAGGTTATAGAACAGTTCAATCACCATAAAAACCCCCTCATGCTCTCTTGGCAGCCCCGTCCTACTCCCAGCCCCTAAACCCTGGAAACCTCTGTCTCTAGTTTTGTCTTTTTAAGAATGTGATATAAATGGAATCATGTAATTTTTTAAAAAACAGCTTTATTGAGACATGATTCACATGCCATACATTTCACCCATTTAATCCATTCCATAGTTTTTGGTATATACACAGATATATGCAACCATCACCATAGTCAATTATAGAACATTTTCATCATCTCAAATAGAAACTTTGTATTTTTCAGCAGTCATCCCTATCCCTTGCCCCCCTCCTCCCACTCCTGCCAGTCAGGCAGCCACTAATTTCTGTTTTTACCTATTCTGGACATTTCGTGTACGTGGAATCATAATATGTGGTCTTTTGTTACTGGCTTCTTTCACTTAATGTTTTAGAGATTCATCCATATTCTAACATGTATCAATACATTCATTTTTATTTCTGAATAATCCATTGTATGGCTGTGTCACCCTTTTATCCATTTGTAAGTTGATGGACGTTTGGGGGTATTTCCACCTTTTGGCTGTGCTAATGCTGCTATAAACATTTGTGAACAAGTTTTTATGTGCATGTGTGTTTTCATTTCTTACCTTGCAGTAGAATTTCTAGGTTATATGTTAGGTCTATGTTTAATCATTCAAGGAACTGCCAATTGTCTTCCAAAACAGCTCTACACCATTTTACATTCCCACCAACAGTGTGTACAAAGGTTCCCATTTATCCATCTCCTTGCCAACACTTGTTATTATCTGACTTTTTGACTCTAGTCATTCTAGTTGATATGAAGTAGCACCTGTTTGTGGCTTTCATTTGCATTTCCCTAAGGACTAATTATATCCAGCATTTTTAATGCTTATTGTCAATTTGCATATCTCCCTTGGAGAAATGTTTATTCAAATCCTTTGCACATTTTTTAATTGAGTTGTCTTATTATTGAGTGTTAAGAATTCTTTATATATTCTGGGTACAAATCCCTTATCAGATATATGATTTGTAAATAATTTCTCCTATTTTTTTCACTTTCTTGATGGTATCTTTTGAAGCACAAATATTTTTAATTTTAATTAAGTTTAATTCGTCATGCTGTTGGTGGATCATGCTTTTGATATCATGTCTAAGAACTCTCCTTAAATCCTCAGGTCCTGAGGATTGTTTCTTCTAAAAGTTTTATAATTTTATGTTTTGTATTGAGATCTGTGACCCATTTTAAGTTAATTTTTGTATAAGCTGTGAAGGTTAGGGGTAGATTTATTTTGCATGTAGATGTCCAATTGTTTTAAAATCATTTGTTGAAAAGGGTATCTATTCCTTACTGAATTGTCTTTATACCTTTGTCAAAAATGAATTGCTAGTTATGTGTATCTGTTTTTGGACCCTGTATTGATCTACATATGTCTGTCCTTTTGCCAACACCATACTGCCTTGAGTATCGTAGCTTTATAGTAGGTCTTGAACTGGATAGCGTAATTCCTTCAACTATATTCTTTTTCAAAGTTGTTTTGGCTATTTTTAGTTTCTTTGTCTTTCCATATAAAGTTTAAAATCACTACTTGATATCTACAAAAATCATGCTGGGGTTTTGAATGGAATTTTGTGAGTTTCACTATCCATGAACATGGGGTCTCTATTTAGGACCTCTTTCATTTCAGTTATCAGCATTTTGTGTAGTTTTCAGTCTACAGATCTTTTACATCTTTTGTTAGGTTTATTCCTAAGTATTCATTTTTTGGGAACTATTGTAAATATATCTTTTTTTGAAATTTAGGTTTCCAATTGCGCATTGGTAGTGTATACAAATATGTTTTGATTTTTGTTTTGTTGACTTTGTATCCTGTGACCTTGCTAAATGTAATTAGTAGTTCTGGGAGTTTTTTGATGTTGATTCCTTGAGCTTGCTACATAAACCACAAATAGGAAGAGTTTTATTTTGTCCTTTCTAATCTCTAGGCCTTTTATTTCTTTTTCTTGCCTGATTGCATTGGTTAGAACAACAAAGTGGAGCAAGTGGCTATCACTGTCTTGTTTTGAATTTTAGAGTTTTGAAAGCATTGTCTTTCACCATTATTATGTTAGCTGTAAGTCTTTCATGAATGTCATTTATCAAGTTGAGGGAGTTCCCATCTATTAATTTCTACCTAGCTGAATTTCTCTCAAGTGGATATTGAATTTTCTCAAATGCTTTTTCTATATCAATTGACTTGATATTTTTTCTTTAAACTTAATTATATTGGATTATATTGATTTTAGAATTTTTTTTTTTTTTTTTTTTTTTTTTTGGGACAGAGTGTCACTTTGTTGCCCTGGCTAGAATGAGTGCCGTGGCGTCAGCCTAGCTCACAGCAACCTCAAACTCCTGGGCTTAAGCGATCCTACTGCCTCAGCCTCCCGAGTAGCTGCGATTACAGGCATGCGCCACCATGCCCGACTAATTTTTTCTATATAGATTTTTAGTTGGCCATATAATTTCTTTCTATTTTTGGTAGAGACGGGGTCTCGCTCTTGCTCAGGCTGTTCTTGAACTCCTGACCTCAAGCGATCCACCTGCCTCGGCCTCCCAGAGTGCTAGGATTACAGGCGTGAGCCACCGCGCCCGGCCTAGAATTTTGTAACAGCTTGTATTTTACCCCCAATCCCAAGCTTGGTCATGGTATATATTACGGAATTTATATATCTAGATTCATTTATAGAGAATTTTTGTGTCTGTGTTCATTTGGGATATTATTCAAGGTTTCCCCCTGCTTATATTAATACTATCTTTATCTTGTTTGGTTATCATGTTAATTCTGATGAACTGGGAAGTAAGTGATTCTTTAGCTTTCTAGAAGAGATTTGTAGAATTTGTGTTAACTCTTCTTAAATGTTTTATGAATTTTACAGTAAGGTTTTAAACAGTGAATTCAGTTTTAAAAAATAATTGTAGAATGTATTCACATTATCTAGTTCATTTTAGTTTTGATAGTTCATGACTTTTAAGGAATTCTTTCATTCCATTTAACTCTGTGCATAGTTGTTCATGGTATTGTCTTAGTCTTTTTAGTGTCTCAAGATCTGCATTGGTATCTCCTCTTTCATTCCTAAGATTGATAATTTGTCCTTTTTTTTTTTTTTTGTCACTCTTGCTAGAGGTTTATCAATTTTACTGCTACTTTTAAAGAACTAGTTTTTGGTTTTGTTGATTTTTCTCTATTGCTAGTTTTCAGTTGCATTGATTTTCTCCATCCCTTTTTATTACTTTCTTCCTTCAGCTTGTTTTGAGTTTAGTTTGCTTTTTTCCTAGTGGCTTAAAGTGGAAGCTTAGAATATTGATTTGAGACCTTTTTTCTTATTTAATAAAAGTAGTTGATATTATAGCTCTCTAAACACTGGTTTAGCTGCATTCCACACATTGATATTTTCATTTTTGTTCAGTTTAAAATATTTTCCATTTTCTTTTGAGAATTCACATTAAAGGCATGAATTATTTAGAAGTGTGTTGTTTAATTTTTAAATGTTTGGAGATTTTCCTGCTGTTGTTGATTTCTAGTTTATGGTCAGAGAACATACTTTATGATTTCAATGCTTTTAAATTTGTTAGGTTTAAGACCAGGAGGATACAGTCTGTCTTGGTAAATGTTCCATGTGCACTTTAAAAGAATGCTTATTCTTCTGTTTTAGGATGAAGTGTTTTTTAGGTGAAATGTTTTATGTCAGTTAGATCTAGTTGGTTGTTGGCATTAAGTTCGTCTACATCTTTGCTAATTTTTTTTGTTTTTTAATTTTGTTTCTAATTTTTTTTAATATTAATAATTCTATAGCTTACTGAAAGAAGAGTGTTTACTCTCCAGCTATAATTGAAGCTCTGTTTTTCCTTTCAATACTGTCAGTTTTTGCTTCATGTATTTTTAAGCTCTGATATTAGGTGCTTATGCATTTAGGATCATAGTATCATCTTGGTGAATTTGATTCTTTTACCATTATAGAATGTCCCTTTTTTTTTTTTTCTTTCTTTTTTGAGACAGGGTCTCACTCTGTTGCCTGGGCTAGACTGCAACGGTGTCATCATAGCTCACTGTAACTTCAAACTCCTGGGCTCAAGCGATCCCTCCTGCCTCAGCCTCCTGAGTAGCTGGGATTACAGGCATGTGCCACAACACTCGACTAATTTTTCTATCTTTTGTAGAGATGAGGTCTCGTTATGTTGGTCATGCGGGTCTTGAACTCCTGGCCTCAAGCAGTCCTTCCACCTTGGACTCATAGAGTGCTAGGATTATAGATAGGCATGAGCCACCTCACCCAGCTGAATGTCCCTTTTTATCTTTGGTAATTTTTATTCCTCCTAAGTCTACTTTGTTGAATTAATATAAAAAATGCCTTATCTTTTAATTCATCTTACCTGATGTTTACTGTTTTTGGTTTATGAAACATTATAGTTTCACACATAATAAACAACTCACTTTATAAAAATTATTCTTAGTATAAAATAGAGAAAATAAACTCTGAGTGTTGTTAGTCTTCTATGATCATGATTTAAGCACTGAAGTTAATGTGGCCAGAATATATTTTGAAATTATACAAACAATTTCATGAGTCCAGTTGATCTTCTATTTTGTGAGGTAATGGACAGAGTGGTTGAGAGAACAAACAGCCTCTGGAGTCAGAATGCCTAGATTTGAATCCTACCTCCAAGTACCAGGTATGTGACCAGGGGCAAATCACTTAACTTCCCTGTGTCTGTGGTTCATTTGTAAATTGGGATAACTTTATTCAGTTTAGAGGATTACATGAGGTGACTCACGATTCATACAAAACATCTAGCAATAGTACCTAACAGTAAAAACTATCATTGCTAGCCACAAATGTTAGGTCAGAAATATCTATTGTTTTTAGATAGTATGTCTCATAATTGGAAATACATACAAAGTTCAGGTACCTTTTTTTAAAAATAACACTGTGAAAAGAGGGGTTATTAAGTCTAATTGGAGTCAAGTACCAAATGAGGCTTCTTTTATAGCAGTTTTTCGTTCCTAAGTAATTCTTTGCAATGTCTATTTTTTAAGATGTCTTACTAGTTTAATTAAACATGAACGGTTCAAAACCATATGTTAGTTGTTTCAGTTCCAATAATAATTACCAATTGATCCAAGGAGGCCAACATAATACTTGGCAGTTACTGTCATTAGCAATTATCTTGCTGGAATGTTGTTTAATTAGGTAAGAGGGTTTGCACAAAACTTCAGAAGAGCTGAATCTAAGAGTAAATATGTATTAAGGATAGCATCCATAGCTGTGATGAATCTAATTGACAAAAGTGATTAATTATGCATAAAGATCAACATTTTAATGCACATTAAACATATTTGTCATCCTCTTGTTTCTATTTTAAAAAAGCATTAGAAAGTAAACTTTCAAATAGGTAATAGTGTGGCCATACTGTTAAAAGAGATTTTATTATTTCTGCTACCATACATGTAACTTTAAAATGCTAACTTTAAATATACTACGTAGAGATAGTTTTTTTATCATGATCTGTTATCACACTGTTAATAATAAAATTATTAATTAAATCAGAAGAGAAACAAAACCACTCAGCAAAGGATTGCATTTCAATTAATTTTATTGAAAGGTATATCCTTTAGTACCAAAACATAATGGTAGTTGGTTAGGTTACCTTTGCCAACTCAAAATTAACACTGACATATTCAAAAGATTGAACTATATCAGCCTTTTGGGAAAAATGAAACATCCATAAAACATGATTCACAAAAGTTAAGAATAAGATATACTATGATTCTTTGGTTTATTTTTCAGTGTTTATGTATCTATAACATGGTTTCAAAAATTGGTTACAGCCATTCTGGTTGGACTCGGCTACACACTGCACTGAGTAACCATCCACAGTACTTACACACTGTAGTTCTTATATTCATTGACTGACACAGAGAATCCTGAACACTACCTCAGCGACCTCATAATTATGAAGGTGCCTACTCTTTTTAAGACTTTGTTTTGGCACAGTAAGGGCATTAGTGAAAGTATTATATTCTCTTCCTTTTAAATAAAATTCTAAATTAGAAGCAATGGCAATTTTATAAAAACAGTCATTTGTAAAAACTTTTGGAGTGTTAAATCTAGCCTGAACTTACTTTAGTGTGATAAAGCAAGTTTTCAAAGCGATAATTTATTTTGAGTTACTCAGACAATAGAAACTAATTTTCTCAATGGACTAGACTGAGCCAGTAGGTTTTGTATAAAAATTTTCATCATGGATACAAACATCACCTGCTTTCTAGAAAAAATATTAAAGATAATTTAATGAATATGCCAAATTTGCTAGGTCTGTATTTTTGCTTTATGTAAAATGCCCTAAAATTTAAATGTAATTCCCATATAGCAATAAAGTCCACATCTCTAGATTATCTGTTACTTGCATTATGGGTACCAAGAAACCATTTACACTGTCCAGAATATTAACCCTTATTATGCCTTAAAAGTGCATTTGTGAAATGTTAGTTTTGATGTAAACCTCATATTTTAAAATTTAACATTTAAATTAAGTAGGTTACCATTTTCAACACCAACTAAGTACAATATATTGATCCAATATAGAAAGTTAGATCAATGTTAGAAATGGAGATTCACAGTTTACCTTCCCAGGCTTGTCATTAGCATTTCACATTTATTATGCTTTTTAGCTTTGATCTGAATGCTTCACACATGAATTCAAATCTTAACATAATTCCACTATAGCATAATATTAATTAGGCAGCCTTCCCAAGTCTGAGAACATCATGCTAACCTAGTTGTGATGTTTTAAGGCTTCACAGCTTAAATCCATTATAACATTATGGAATCCATAGATCAGGGTTGTGGAGAAAGGCTTTAGAGAAGAGTTTTTTGTTGCTGTAATAATCCTATTTAAATAAGCAAACCCCAATTTATCAGAAGTCTGCCTAAAAATTACTAACAAAATTGAACTGTCCATATCTTAACATTCATAATCATATGTAGATGTGTTAAATGTTAAAATTTAGTTTTGAGTAGGAAAAGATAAATCATCATTGTGAGTTAACTTGAGATGGCAAGAATGTATATCACATATGCAGCAAGCAAGTTCACATCTTTATGCATATAACTACTTTCTAGTAGTCCAACTTCTACAGCAATGACACGTAACTATACTGTTAACACCCCCTGGCAGTTTCCAGACACCCAATGTAGGTATCATCTACCATGTTACTTTTTCTTTAAGTATGTATTGATTTTGTTCATAACAGTTTCAAATTAGTTCATATACAGTTCAAACTTTTGGTCCTGTTGTCCTACTTGGCTTGTGTAGCTTTAAATGAGCCAGAGCTTGGGTTTACATACAATAAGATGATATACAATAAACAACAACAACAAAAAAAAAACCCCACTAGCGCTACTTTTAAAATTCAGGCTATTAAGGAGAATGTGTTTTCTAAGCTGAAAATTTAATGAAATGGCTAACACATCAGAGGTTGCATAATTCCTTACTCTTAAAGTGTTGTACCTTGTATGTAATAAACTTCAAATATTAGCTGACTGGATCAGTGAAGTCATTTTCCCCTTTGCTATTCTAACTCCATTTTGTTTATTTTGAAATATTAAAATTAATATTTTAATTCTTCAATTGTAGCAGAAAATTATAGCATTAGAAAATTTTCTCTATCTGGAGAATAATAGTGAACCATATCTGCCAATTAGGGAACCATTTCAGGAATTGTTGGGAGGTGACTTATTCTGTAGTAACTATGCTTCAGTTGTCGTGCAGTACGCCCAGAAACAATCCATTTCAATTTCTGAACATTTGGTTTGGAACACTTGTTTGATGAATATTCAGTTAAACACTTGGATACGAGCTCTTGCCAGAAGGTCAAATCTCTGCCATTTATCTGCACAGAAATGTTTAACAATTATTGCTCAATTAAAACAAAGTCTCAAAAAAGACAAAAATAAAGAACAAAAGAAAAAAAAAAGAAAAAGAAGTCCTACCATATTTAGCTATAGTAATAAAAGCAAATCTATTAACATGTCTTTCCTCTTCAAAAAAATTTGAGGATAGCTACTTAAGTTTCAAATAAACGTATGACATCTCATTTTACTTCACGAGACAGTGCCAAGTGGTTTAGTTTCATTTACAGCTGCTAATAGGATTTAGGCTATGACCTTGACATACCTTGGAATGTTTCTGAAGACATTCTACTCCTTCTGTTAACTCTACACACTTCTGTGCTTGGATCTCCAACGCAATGATAGACAATGCCAACACAGAAGGCTGAAAGAGATAATTTTAAAGTAAATGCCAAATATAAAAACAGGTCTACATAAATAGGCTTAATCTTTATAAAATATTTACCTTTGCTTTAGAAAATATGATCCTGCAATGACACGCCTTAAGTTGAGCTTCTAGTCTTTCAAAATTAAGGGTATTTCTCCTTTAAAATGAAAATGGGATTACTTTTATGTAGATAATATTACATATAGTCAAAAGACATTTTTAGAAAACACTATAGTCAATTTTTAAAGTGAAGCTTATGCACATTTATTGTAGAAAGCAAATTATTTAAAGTAAAGGAATTCCCTTTCCACCAGAGATATTAACTTCTTAAGTACACCATATGTTAGTTTTAAATTATTTGGGCCAAAAAAATAAAACGAACAATGTCATACCACAAACATCAAGATTTATTTTCTTTTCGTTTTAATAAATTTATTTCTGCATCTCCTGAAGGTCCTTTTTTCCATAAATTTGTGTTAGATGCTTATCTACTAGGAAGTTGAAATGCACTTTAATCCCAAGAATTAGCCTTCCATGAAGCTATTGACAACTGAAAATTTTCTCACTTCTGTTAGACAGTAAAGTTCAAGAAGCCACAGATGTCATTTTACTTATTTTGATTAGAATTCCATGAAGATACTGATTTTATGCAGTATCTATACAATACCATTCTGATTTCCAAATCTCTTTTGTTCAAAACAAAGGTCACATACCTTTCGAATGGCAAGTTCTCTTGAATGAGTGAATAATAGAGTTGCAGAAATTGAAAGGCAGTCGTAGCTTTGACTTTCCAACACACCTTCTCCAACACAATCTTTTCCATTCTCATCAAGTCTGACACTGTGAACCTATACTGACTTATTCGGATCAAGTCAGTTGCCAATGGGACATTCCTTTCTTCTTCTATTGATTTTACAGCCAAATAGAAGCAGCTCAGCCCAACACACCCAAGGTGCTTGGGCTGCACCTAACAAAATAAAATATCCCCAATAAGCCCATGTCTCCACCTTATTTCAATTAACATTAATGAAACATAAAGGATAATCTAGAGCTCAGACCCAACATTATGAAAATGTATCTTTGAGGTGTATTTCTCAGCTGTGATGGACTTATTAAGATCCACCCATACCTCAATTATAGCTTGTCAACCCTAGGCACCCCACCTGGAACCAATTTTTGACAAATTGGACTAACTTTCAGTATAATGCTTAGCTCAGCATAGAAAAATTCTTAACTGTTATACCACAGCACATACTGTTTGCCTGAAAAGTTCTATCCACTACCAATCCTTTTCATTTATTTATCATTTTATGAACGCCTACAGTGTGAGGCACAAAATTCTATCCAATCTTTAAGTTCTAGGTCAAATAAAACTTCAGGAAGCATTTGGCTGGGTGAGGTGGTTACGCCTATAATCCTAGCATTCTGGGAGGCTGAGGCAGGAGGATTGCTTGAGATCAGGAGTTCCAGACCAGCCTGAGCAAAAGCGAGACTCAGTCTCTACTAAAAATAGAAAAAATTAGCAGAGTGTGATGGTGTGTGCCTGTAGTCCCAGCTACTCCTGAGGCTGAGGCAGGAGGATTGCTTGAGCCCAGGAGTTTGTGGTTGCAGTGGGCTATGATGATGCTACTGCACACTAGGTAGGGTGACACAGCAAGACTCTCTATTTAAAGAAAAAAAAAAAAAAAAAGGTTTTTATCAATATCTATGCTCTTTCTTCTCAACCCTTTAGCAGTATTATTTATGCTTCTTTAAATGCATGATGTTTTCTTTAAAGGCATAATTTTTCTTATTATGACTTGTACTATATGATTGCTGTAAGTGCAACTATCTTATTCCCACATAAGACTGGATTATACTTGAGGGACAGCTGTATATTAATTTGTGCAACATTTACAGATTCAAAGGTAGTACCTACACATGTTAAGTGTCTAAAGAGTTGTTTAATCAGGCTGTTGCACAAGTTTCTAGAGCCATTCAAGAAATATTGAACCAACCCTTCTGTATGTGATGCATGTGTTGAGTACTGAGGACTAAAATGAGTTTCATTCTAATTGTCACATTATCTCATTTTCCTCCAGAAACTATGGGTGTACAGAGAAGGCAGATGAACTTTTAACAGTTAAGCTATGAAAGGTATGTCTTGTTTATCTAGTACAGGGAAATAATTGCTCCTCCTTCAGAAGATACTCTAGTGCATGCACACTGAAGCTGGAGTTGCCAAGCATAAGCAAGACTTGCCTAAGTCTAAGGCTAACACAGTTAGAATTTTGTATATGGGCAGAGATTAAGAAATATATCCTAATTCTTAACTACAATTCTGCCTCTAATAAATTTCTTTAAATCTAAAAACACTAGTAAATAAATGGATATGTCCAACCTATCAAGAAAAGTTTTTATAAACAACAGCTAACTTTCCTGCTGGGAGACTCTGCATTAATTATTTGATATTAGACTATTTTTCAGTTCAGAACTTGTCTGATAAATGATGTATTAAATAAAGGATTCCTTGATTATGATAAAGAAGTGTATTAATGCTATAGTATACAAAATTACCATAATGGTTTGGCTACTTGCTGAAAATAAAAAAGGTCAAGTTTATGAATACTAGCCAAAAGCTGACAATTCCATCTCCAAAACACAGTAAGCAAAATTAAGAAATACTCAGGTTAATGTAGCCATAAACATACCTTCATTTTAGACAGGAATCTGTCCAGTAAATTCACAGCTAGAGAAAATGTCTCCGTGTCGAAGCCAAAGAACTGAGTTAGACTAAGAAGATCTTTTACTTCAAAGTCCCGTAGTCTGGCAGTCATTCTGAGGCCATTATCGTGGGCAGACTCAATTAGTCTCAAGCCGCAGACCTTTGGCTGACATCTAGACTCCTGTTCCAACAGGGCATTCAGCTGGTGTAGCAGATTCTGAGAGTCAGTTGTTGTCAGTACCTCTATCATCTATATATAGAACAAAGCCCAGAAAGGAGTGTAAGCGTAGTCCTTCCTACTTTCTTTGGCCATCTTTTATTGGGTCAAGAAGTGCTTTATAATACAAGTCTCCCTTCCTCCAGGGTGGCTAGTGAATCTAAGTCATTGCAAAGTGCTGTTATTTCTTTCCCTTCTACAAGTTGGTCACATCCTAAATTATTAGTTCCTAGAGAATAGGAGCCATGCCTTTAAAAAAATGCAAATCTTCAAGAAATACTTAAGTTATTCACTGTTAATAAGTAACCACAAATAGACACTGTAAAACAGGATACCAAAACTTTGCAATCAGATGGTAGCATGTATCCTGCCATATATTAACAATGTGAACTGTTGAGGTCACTTAATTTTACGCAGTTCTTCATCTTTAAAGAGGGGATAAGGTTATTACCTACCTCGTAGATTTGTGTGGGTTAAATGAAATCACACAAAGAACTTAGCACATATAGTAGGTACTTAGTAAACATTAACAATAATAATGAGCTTATTTCTACATTTGTAAAATCTTCTCTTCAAATGGCTGTGAAGATTAAACAAGATTTAAAGAGTGTAGCACAGCGCTTGCCACACAGTGCTCAATAACAGTTAACTTTTATTGGTGTTAGGAAAGGAAACTTAAAGGGTGCCCTGGAGCACGCAGCGGGGCGGCGCGAGAGGTGCTAACCTAGTCTGCAAGATAAACCTGGGAATTTCATTAAGTGTGCACTATGTGCCGGACGCAAGCTAAGCCCTGGGTACACGGACTGTCCCTCTCCACATCAATTTAAAGACAAGAAGGCAGGGATCTTCAGAGCTGGCCATGTGAGGAACCACTAACTTCAGGGGTCCAATTCTTTCGCCCCTGCCTAGTCCCAGGGACTGGGCGGGCCTTAAGACACCTCAGGAGGACGGATTCGGCTCCGCCCCTCCAGGCTCAGACTAGCCTGGGCTTGTGCTCACAGCAGCGGGAGAGTTAATCGAGAAAGAGTGCGCGGGCCAGACCTACCTCTCACCGCGCGCCCGCAACCCTGCTCCCCATCCGCACCCGGACGTCAACCCCGCAGTCTCAGCTCACCTTGATAGCGACTGCGGCTCCTCAGCGGTAACCACCCTCCCCGGGCCTGCTCTCACCTCACCTCACGATATCAGAACCGAGAGGCCTACGAGGCGAGGGGACTCGCAGGCAAGAGGAGAGAGGCCCGGGGAGGAGGAGCCGTCCTGGGTGGAGATCTCCGCAGCACCGCGGAGACCACCCTGCCTTCCTCAGGGTTAGCTCGGAGCCGAAGGGACCGCGCCTGGCCTTCGGTGAAATATATTAGGGGGCGGGGCTTTCCCGCGAAAGGGGGCATTTTCGCCCCTGATTGGTTTAGTTCTTTTGATGGACGGCGTCTTCGGTCCTTAAAGGGCTGGTCCGTAGGTGAAAAAGCCTGGCCAATCAGCTCACACTTCCTATTATCCAGAGTCAAATTCTCCGCCCCCTTGAGATCACGCCTCTATCTCTAAGCGTCTCTCATTGGAGGATTCCCCAACGAGTCTTCATTCAGCAGGGGGCAGAACTAAATACTCTACGCACCAACCCCCAGCCAGGGTCAGGTCAATTTGCTGCCAGCCAGATTGGCCGAGCTATCGTTCCAGAACATACTGGGAGTTTTTGTTCCGTGCGGTTTAGTAGTTGTACAGTGGTTCTGCCTCCTCTTTCTAAAAATACAGTGACTGGTTAAAAAAAAAAACAATCAAGCTTTGATTTTTCATTACAGATAACGAGGTGGTGGATTTTCTATGGCGTGGTTTATTAAATTCCAGAGTGCTCTCTTGTGAGCTTTGGAAATCAATCTTTGCCTTATTTTGTTTTTGTATAGTCTATCAAATAATGGAGTTGGACTATGTAACATCCTGGTCCTGTACTGATTTTGTGAATTTGCCTTTTTAAGCAAATTTGAAGAGAAAAGTTGGTACGGTTTTCGATGGCTTAAAATGAAAGGTGTGTAGCAGACTGCTAAGAAAAATACAGAGAGAAAAATAATTGTAGTAAGTATGGACCTCAGACTACAGACCCAGTGTGAAGCAATATTACTATTTTTATTAACTGTGATGAACTTAATCTCTATGAGTCTCTCCTGTGACAGATTAGTGGGAAAATAATTAGCCTGAGCTCTTACACTCCCTCTTTCTCTCCCAGATTGTCACAAGGGAGAAGGATTTATTAGTAAAAAGGCCTGAGAGAGAGTGCACAAGGAGTCAGTTCTTAGCTCTTATGAATTACATGGTAGTTGGATGTCTCTGTTCTCATGACCTCTTCCTTTTCAGTGTCTCTGGGCTTTGAAAAAGTAAATCTGAAAAGTTTGCTGACCTCTGCTGTTTGCCCTGCCATGTACTTACCTGAGGCAATGTCACAGAACAAAGCTTTGGAATGAGGCCAAAGAGGAGGAGAAAAAGGGGAAGGAAAAGCAAGGTAGAAATCGTTAATACTTCAAAATAATACCTCCGCCACATAATCAGGTCAGTTTGAGAAACTGGGGCTCAGATGTGGAAGGGACCTTAGTCCCTTTTGAAAATAAACTTACCTAATGAATATAACTTGGCAATTTATAACATTTAAAAAGTAATTCTATTTCATCAAATAAATAATCATTTTTTAATACAAGGGGGTAGGGAGTGTCACGCGAGTTACATAAAATTGTGAATTAGTCCCTCCTCCAAATAATGCCTCCTTGGGCCAGAGAGCAGCAGAGCTGTGCTCGCTGGGTAATTGTGTGTTGGGTGTCTCTTCATTGTTTCCTGGGCCGTTAGTCAAAGGGCAACTTAGAAAGAATTTCTCGATGACAAAAAAAAAAAGTAATTTTATTTAAAAATACTTTTTGCTATAATGTGTGAGTTTACAAATGTATATGTTTCTCTTTTTGTTCCTAAAATTAGGGAGATATATATATGCACAATTTACAAAAACAACTTACGAACCATAAAATCTTTATGGCAATGAAAAACATGCACAAGTTTACTAATGTTTATGTAAACTAAGAATAAAATCTTAAGCCCCCAACCACTGAATGGATCCACTCTAGGCCAAGGGTACCCCAGAGAAATCTTAAAAAACTGAGTTCCTAGTCATGACAGGATAAGAGGTTAGACATGCCTCATTTTACCACCTCTTTTTTATGGTTTAGAGCAGTGATCCCCAACATTTTTGGCACCAGGGACCGGTTTCATGGAAGACAATTTTTCCATGGGATGGGGGGGGGAGCTCAGGAAGTGATGTGAGTGATGGGGAGTGGTCGTAAACACAGATGAAGCTTAGCTCACCTCCTGCTATACAGCACCCCCCTCCTCCACCCCCTTTCCTAAGTTTCATGGAAGACAATTTTTCTTTTTCAAGGGGGTGAGGGGAGGTGGGAAGGGTGGGTGCAGAGCTCTGCAGGACCTAACAGGCCATGGACTGGTACGGTCCATGGCCTGAGGGTTGGGGACCACAGGTTTAGACACAACAACTGACCAGCATTCATGTTAAAATAGAGATTATGAGACTAACAGAACAGACTCTGTGTGGCAATAAGATAACAAGTTCTAAGCAGGATCTGAGGCCATACCAGGCGAGGGTTAAGTCATACAAGCCTACACTTAAAGAATAAACTATATTCTAGCTGTCACAAGGTTTTTCTTTTTCTCTGGCAGCTAAACAAATACTGGCCTCAAGATAAGCAATATTAAAACAATTTGCAGTTCACCCACCCCCAGAAGGTGGTCCCTACCTCCTGTTCCACAAGCCACAACTATAGCTTTGATAGGACAGGAAATTGATTTTAGGAACTTTCTCCTGATAAGGAGACAACTGACCAGGGACTGGTTCTGGTAGGTTTTACAGAGGCTGCTCACTTGAGGGCCTTTTGTCCTAAAAATACCTTTTGATGCATAGTGCCTAATTGTAATACATTTAATTAAGTTGCCACTCCAAGATGAACATGGGTGTTATATAACATGCATGCTTGTTCAATATGCATGTGTCAGGACCACATTCATGAATATTCATAGATCCTCCTGTAACTTGTTGAATATGGATACTTGGCCAGCCTGTTCAGCTTAAATTCCTGTTTTAGGCCTCCTTCCTCAGAGTGCCTGTCTCCTTCTCCGATCTTTGCCAGAGACTGCTACCCTTCCCAGCCTGTCAGAATGGCCACCTTGCAGGCTGTAACCCTTAACAAGAAATAAAGTCTCCTTCCAAAAATTTATAGATCTTGTGATTTCTAAATTGATATCTATTGAACATATAATACGTGCCAATGGAGAACAAAGTAGACTGGTCCCCATCCTTGTAGAATGTGTAGTCTTGTGAACAATATAAACAATAGATTTTGGAATAAAATAAACTTATTTTCATACTCAGGAATGACTATTAACTAGTTATATGACTTTCAGAAAGTTATTTAATCACATTGAGTTTCCATTTTCTTTTCTCAAAAATAGGAAGTAAAAATATCTTACTTATAGAGTTATTGAGAGGATGAAATAATAAAAAATGCATAAAGAAATAGGCATTATTCCCAGAACAAAGTAAATTACTTGATAAATGGTAGCCTTTATTATTAAATTATTGACATTGTTTTTTAAATGTGTTGCTTAAACATACATTGTATTTTCTCTGTTGTCAGACTTAGTCTTCTAGTTTCAGTCTAAAAGGAGAATAAGAGTATTAGAATTGTTTATTTAACACTAATAAAAGCATCTAAATTATATGTATTAATTGCTATACCTTATTTATACTTGAAATTTTTACTTGAGGGATTTAGGTTATATATCATTGTTTATGTAATAAAAATTGTTTTCTCTCATATTAGGGTTGTGTTTTTAATTTTTACAAAAATCTCAAATTTTTTACATAAAAAATTATTTCACTAGCACTGAAGAAACATTGCTTATATATAAATCAAGTCAAATGGACATTTTTGCCTTTTCTTCTCCTCACCCCACTACCATTTTTATTCCATAATATTAGAATATAGATCATCATTTAAATAAATTAAAGACCTAATTATAATAGCAAAATGTGGAAATGTAACACAATTATCTACTCTTATAAAAGAAAGAGAATGAACCCTTCATTCATACTTGATTTTATTTTTAAAGAAGTGTGGATTTAGTCACAGTTCCTATTAAATATTTTTCAAATGACTGACTTCTAGGATATTTTTAGGTTCAATGATAGATAGTCAACTCCTATCTTTATACTTTCTTCTCCATCAGCAGTTATGTGCAACAAGAACCAATGCTCAGCATAATGTCCCTGAGGCTGGACAAGAATCCAGGTGGTAACAGGAAGATTTAATCATATTCTCTACATCGTAGACCTTAGAAGTGCCTTTGAGCAACAAAGACTGTAACAAGCAGGTACCACAGTGGCAGTGTGTCAAATTTTGCCCTTACTCAGGGAAATTCCTAATCGGTTCTGTTTGCTTGGAGATGGAGAAGGCTATGCCTTCCCTCACACGCAGTGTCCAAGCATTTTACCCTCTTTTCAGGTTCCCTGACAAAGATCCAGAACTTTTGGAAATAGGCTTGTCCAGCCATGATGAGGGCCAAAGTGGCGAGGGTCAGACAGAGCTCAGCTGAGTCCTCCCCTCTACTTTCTGATCCTCCCTGTAACTACTTATCACAGCCCATCCGCCTCTCCAGCTATTACTTAGTGCATCTGCTCTGTCTTACTCTTTAGAAGATAACTTGCTTGGCAGCAGCTTCTTTGATTCTTTATTAGCTCCTGGGATACCAGTGCAATTAAGTACAGTTGGGGAGAGACAGAGGAAGAAACAAACATAGAAAAGGTAGATTAATAATTTGAGGTATATCTTTCCACTCAGAGATTCTAGTTACCATTTAGATACTCAGATAAAGTAATTATTTAATTGAGGTTTTACTATAACTCATGAAAAACTAAACTTTGAACTTGTCATGTAACCGCTGGTGTATAAAGGGAGACAGCAGAGAGAGATCCTCTGCTTTCCATGGCTGTCGACTCTGTTGAGTGCAGAGCTCAAAGCCAAGGTCAGCTGATAATACAGTATAAAGGGTTTGCACTTGTATATTTCCCATGTGCCAGGCCATTGTGCTGAGCTTAAACACACACAATCTTATTTAGTCCTTTAACAACTCTGATATTTTATCTTTAGAAATGGGGGATATCTTGTATACTTCATGTTCAGTAACTACCGTTTACTAAATTTACTTTACACAAAACTTGAATTTGGATTTTACTGAATTTTTTAAAAAAGTTTTTATTTTGGAACATTTCAAGCTCATTACTCAGCTTCAATATTTATCAAAATTTTGCTCATGTTGCCTATTTACTTTCTGTTTGTCCATCAACAAATATTCATTGAGGACTTTCTAGGTGCCAGACCATGGTATTTTGTAGTCACAGATTAAAAATGTTACAGTTTTTGAGCCACAGGGTGTGCTGGCTATTGTTCTCTGTGAGTTTAAGACGTTGGAAAGGTCAGCTGGGTCATTGTCCTCTGGGCAAAAGCCAGCACTGAATGTGTCTCTGTTGGTTCTTCTCTATTGTCGCCAGCTTTGGGAGGAGAAGGTGAGAATGGGAAGGAGAGAATTATTCCCTTTCTTGTTCAGGTTTCTGTCCAGGTTACTAATCTTCCTCCCCCAAAAGCAGACACACACACACACACACACACACACACACACATTTTGGCAGAATTAATTGGGATTTGGAAAACAAAGTATTCCACTTTCTAATCCAGTTTTCTTGTCCCATTGTATTGTACTAAAATAAGGGAACTCATGGGTCAGAATTTTTATTCCCTAGGTTGGCAGTAAACTGGCAAAGCCCTTCCTTGTTTGAGGTCACTGCTTTCCTTATCTGTATAGCATTTTAACTGTACTTTCTCCTACCTGATTTTGCCAACCCCTTGATCTTATCTCTCCCTCAATCTCAATCTCCCAATAATCTCCCAAGGTGGTTGTTTTTCACTGCCTCAATTGTTGGCTAGGTCAAAGCCTCTCCCCAGCTGCCCAGTTCTGCCTGGTTCTGGTAGAGGGCAGTGGGGAGCCCTCCCTTGGCCTTTCAAGGGTTGGTGGGTGAGCATAGAGGAAAAGCACTCAGGTTAAGGTAACATATTCCACATTACAGTTTGTCTTCAAAACAAAAACTTTCCAGGGAAACAAATGACTAATCATAAAGTAAGTGCTATGACAGACCTATGCATAGTGTGCAAGAAGAACACAGGAGAAGACTTAAACAAAATTGGTGGGGGAGGGGGGCATGAAGGGAGCGGGTTTTGAAGAAGATGCTGTGGCTCCTGATCTGAGTTTTGAAAGATTTAGCTAAGTGAACAGGCCAGTGCAAAGGGCATTCCAGACAAAAGCAAAGTATATGCAAAAGCACAGTAGAAAAAGAAACTAAACAGATTTCTGCTAATAAAATATAGATTATTCTGGCTAAAGTATGGAGGACATTGAGGGGACTGATCTAGCAATGAAACTGGGGAGAGAAGCAGTTGCTCATTTTGAAGGGCCATGTGTATCATATATACCGTTCTTGAAAATTTGGACTTTTCTTCTGCAGACTTTGGGAAACCAACCATGGATTTTAAAGAGAATGGCACAATTGGGTGTGTGATTTAGAATGATCATTGGGCATTGGGGGGAAGATTAGATAGAGGGGCCAAGACTGGAGGCAGAAGAAACAGTTAAGAGGCCTTAACCCAGGAAAAAAATGAGGTTGAACTGAGGAGCTGACAGTAGAAATGGTGAGAAAGTACGGATTCAAGGAACCTTTGGAGGTAGAGCTGACGGACTCTGGTCATTGAATAGACTTAGAGGAGTAAGGAGTAATGTCTCAGGTTCTGGTTTAAGCAAAAAGTTGAATGGGGGTTGTATTTATGTATTATCAGGGAATGCAGAAGAAATACCAGGTTTGCTGGGGGAAAACTGAGCTTGAGATGCCTGAGGGACTTCCAGGTGGAGATGTTTAAAAGGCAGCTAGAGAACATTTGCTGTTGCAGATAGCTTTGGGTGTCATCAGAATATAGGGGATGTGTTCAATCATGGAAATAGATCAGTTAGGGAAAGTTGTGGGTGATAAATCTGAAGAGGGTACCTAGGAAACAGGAGTCTCTGAAAGGAATCTAGGGGAGGAGAGAGGGAAAAGGGAAATCAGAAGAGAGGATGTTACAGGTACCCCAGGAGAAAGTGATTCAAAGAGAGAGTGAGCACCGGTTATCTGAAGAGAGGATATAATGAAGCTTGAACAAGAAAGAGAGAAAATGAAACCAATGAAACCAACTATATAAACCACTCTTGCAAGGAACTTGACTATGAATAATAGAGGCAATGGCCAGAGTGTGGGCATGGTGTGGACATGGTAATAAGAGAGATATTTTGCTTTGCAAGGATGAGCTTAGATTTGTGCCTATTTAAATAGTTGGGAGTCAGTTGGTCTAAGTGTCCCGACCTGAGGTATCCTCCTGATCCCTCCCCTTCCTGGCACCTCAAATGAAAGACCATTCGTCAGGGATTTTGTATTCCAAGGCCGAAAAGTTTGTTACCCAAGATGATGAATGCCGACATGCATGCAGTTGATGCTGAAAATCAGGTGGAACTGGAGGAGAAAACGACCTATTAATCAAGTATTGGAACTCCAACACACACTTGAAGATCTCTCTGCAAGAGTAGATGCAGTTAAAGAAGAAAATCTGAAGCTAAAATTAGAAAACCAAGTTCTAGACAACATACAGAAAACTGCATGTCAGCTTCTGGTGATTTTCAAACAACTGACACAACAAGCAAAAGAAAGTAAGGGATTGATATCCACCTGTTTTATGGAATTACTGCTGATCTTTTTTTTTTCTTTAAAACTCAGATAGATTCCAAAATGTACAGTCCATTTGTGGCTTCATTGAATGTTTATGAAGATAATGTCAGATGTGGGCTAAATTAACAGCATAACAGGGGACTGCCATGAGTTTGTGTGTTATGTTACTCTATGAAAACATGCAAATGTATTGTAGAGACTTTATAATTAGAATTGCATGTGTTTATGAAACTTAAAGATGAATGTTTTATTGAATTTGTTTTGATTTGTAGGTTTAGCACTGCCTTTTTTTATAGGCTTAGTGAGATAATACAAGAAAATAACCACCATGTTGTGAAAAAGTGACCAAAATCATGTACTGAATGCACGGCTTGAGGTACCCTGTCCACCGTCTTGTCCCTCTTCTCCCTTTGTCTCCTCCTTACCATTTCCCTTCCCCTAATGAAAAAAACTGGTTTCATTTTTGTAAAAATAATTTTAATAGTTAATCATCTCTGAGAGTAACCCGAATTTTAATTGTTGAACTTAACCCAAATGAGATACTTTCTCAGTTAGGGATTGTCGTTTGTGATATTTAGTATTAAGATAGGATTGCTTGTTTCTCTCAAATCAATTGAAAACAGATGGAGGCTATAAAAATGAAGATTTTTCTTTGAAACTGAATCGTCAAATTGGGAAGATTTGTTGTTAAAAACTTGTTTTTTCATGAAATAGCCCACTTGGTATCTGAATAGATAGGAGTTCTGGTCGTGTATGTGTTTAAAATAGAAAATCTTGAAGAAAAATAGAAATAGGGTAGAAAAGTACTTAGTAAACAGTATTAATTCACTCAGTATTTTCACTCCAGGTTTGTATTATTTCTGGCACAAAGCAGATCTTTTGGGAAGTATATATGAAAGTGGATTAAATTTCATTACCCATTTGGTCTTAAGGTTTATTTTTACCCAGCAGATCAACTTTTGTAAAATTCCTTAGGAGCATATTACTATCAGAATCACGAATAAAATGGGAGAGTTTTACATGTATACTAATTGATATCTTGCTCAGTATTTTATCTCACTTGTTCTCCCAGAATTTTCTGTAAACTCCACTACTTGGTTTGCAGAGTTTTAGTCATCCTTTAACAATTTTTAAAAGTTTAGTTGGTAGATTCCACTTGCTAAGGGAATCATTATCAGAAGTAATGCTAAAATATTATAATAGGCAAAGAGATCCATTAATATAGCTTACATTTGGGCTATATTATTAGATTTGGGCTTACATTTGGGCATTATTAGATTTGGGCTACTTTTAATCATGGAATAATCTTATGTATTGGTGTAAGAGTTGATGAATGACTTTCGCTGTATGAATGTGTAACAGTCACACTGCAAACATTTTGCATCCCCTTTGTGACCTAGTTTACATACATTTAAATTGTGTTGCGGTTCTGCTTTGCTTTTAATAAAAAGCTGTTTCAGAAAAAAAAATTGGTGGGAAAGAGCCAAGACAAATAAAAATATATCTGATTATTGCAGCAATCTGAGGCCTCATATGACAGTAGTCGATTTAATTGACGCCAGTCAATTTACACTCAGTCAGCTGTATTGTTATAGAAACTTCTAGTCAAATACTTACAGACTACAATGGAAGCAAATAACACAAAAAGAGCAGAAATTCTATGTATTTAGCATATTTAAAATTCTCTGGATAGATGTTAAGAATTATGAAATGCTTTATAAATGTTTATGTTTTTCACAGCTATTTTATATGCATAATTTCCTGTTTCAGATTATTCAAAGGACTTTCCTTGACTTAAAATATTCTCACTTGTCAAGTTTAGGGAGATTTACATTAGTGTTGAAATAAGAGTAATAATAAAAACACAGATTTTATGTACTCATGTAACGAACATATGATGGAAGAGCTCATCAAGTTGTTCAAGCCTTCTTAAAATATGTAGTTTTTCTTTAGTCTTTCTTCTGTTAAGCATTTTCCTTAGGTGGATTATCTCTTATATATGAAAGTGAATGATAATCCCACCAAGAGATAGAGGTATCTTCTATTTTTGGTAAACTTCATACTTTATGAAGGAGTTTTACAAATATTTTCTCATCCAGACTTCCCAGAATCCTTGCCAGATTTTCAGGACAGAGATTGTGTATTGGTTTGCTAGGGCTGCCATAACGAAATACCATACACTGGGTGGCTTAAACAACAGAAATTTATTTTCTCACGGTTCTGGAGGCTGGAAACCTAAGACTAAAGTGTGTCAGTAAGTTTGATTTCTCCTGAGCCCTCTCCTTGTCTTGCAGATGGCCACCTGCTTTCTGTGTCCTCACATTGTCTATGCATGTCTCTTCCTCTTTTTTTAAGGACACCAGTCATATTGGATTAAGGCACACCCCTATGACCTAATTTAACCTTAATTATGTTTTAAAAGGCCCTAGTTTCAAATAGAGTCACATTGGAGGTTAAGGTTTCAACATGTGAGTTTTAGGGGGAGACAATTCAGTCTACAATGGATTGTAATCCATATTTTTGGGGGAGAGGACAGTAAGGTCAGAGAGATTCAATAGTTTACTCAAGGTCACTTGGCTTGTGCATAATGAGTTGAAACCAAAGCTTAGAACTCTTAATTTTCCTGTTTTTCCCCATTACACATCTCATATTCCCTTCAGGAATTACTTCTCCAGAAATGTTTTCTTGATGGCATGTGTTTATGAAATGATTTCAATTTCTTGAACAAAAGATTGCTATTTTATCACATGTGAAATCTAAGCTCAGAATTTCATTACTCAATTATACTTTACTCTGTTCAACTGAACTCAGTGTCTCAGACTTCACTGTTGTTAATTTTTTAGATGGTCATTTCACAATAGCTTTTAATCTTGAGAAATTAAGGACCAGTTTATTTGAGTACTCCCTAGAACAGAAATCTCTTAACAATAAGCAGGGAAACAAACTGTTATGAAATTGCTGATGAGGAATATGATGTTAAAAACCCCTCTTGGGCCAAGAATTAATTATTGCTGCTGTTCCAAAATTTCTTTTTTTTTTAAACAAAGGAATTCATAAGAACATCTTGTGAATAGCAAAACACATAAAATGTCTACTGTGGAACAAAGTCTCAGTTCTCCTGCCCTCCACCATCCTGCAATTCATAAGGAGTAGCCTTCTTCGATTCATCTCTCTTCTACAAGGCTCAAAAATGTTACATTATTCATCTTATAACTGGAAGTTTGTATCAACATCTCTCCAATTTTTCTACTCCCAGCCCTGGCAATCACCTTTCCACTGTTCTGGGTATCTAATGTACAACATGGTAATGACATTTAAAGTGAGCAGAGAATATGAAGTCTCTACTGGTAAAACTCCATATGACCATACAAAAAAATTTCTCTACCCAAAAACAACAATAAAAATTTTATGTTATGTTGAGTGATAGAATTTGGTGATTCGAGGACTCAAAACATTTTCTAAGCAGATATTTTTATTATGCTTACACACCTTTGATTCATTGTTTATTTTAAACAAGAGATGGTTAATGCACGTTTATCTCTGATTCATTATACATTTTCAACAGAAGATATGTTTATAGCCAGTATGACTTTAATCTCCTTTCTTCCAAGGACAGATAATCATACCAATATTTTATAGAAAAATGCCCCCACACAGGGTACCCCTGCTTCCCTTCTCTTAGCAACAATTTGAGATCAAAACTAAAAGAACTTTTATGAATCTATGGCTATGTATGTTTGTTTTTGGATATACACCTCTTCCTCACATGCAGGCACCTTCCATAAATAATTATATATATAATTCCTCTCAATTATCATATTGATTTTAAAAAAATTAAAACATCTTTATCATGATTTTATTTAACATACCATAAATTCACCCATTTAAGTGTAAAATTCAATGCATTTTAATATATTCACAGAGTTCAACTTTTAGCAGAGTCTAAATTTAGAAAATTTTATCCCAAAAGAAACCCTATATTTTATTAGCAGTCATTCTCTATTCCTTCTTCCCCAAGCCCCAGCTCTAGGCTACCAAGAATCTACTTTCTGTCTCTATTTGCCTATTCTGGACATTTAATATAAATGGAATTATACAACATGTGACCCTTTGTGATTGGCTTCTTTCAGTTGGCGTAATGTTTTCAAGGTTCATATATGTTGTAGCATGTATCAGTGTTTTGTTCTTTTCAACAATATCCCATTGTATGAACATATCAGATTTTGTATATCCATTTATCAGTTGATGTACATTTGGGTTGTTTCTACATTTTGGCTATGATGAATAATACTATATTCACATACGAGTTTTTGTGTGGAAGTGTATTTTCATTTCATTTAGGTATATATCTAGTGGTAGAATTGACAAGGCATATGGTAGTTCTATACTTAACGTTTTGAATAACAGCCAAACTGTTTTCCAAGCAGCTGCACCATTGTACATTCTCACCAGCAATGTATGAGGGTTCCAATTTCTCCACATCCTTTTTTTTTTTTTTTTTTTTTTTTTTTTGAGACAGAGTCTCACTCTGTTGCCCAGGCTAGAGTGAGTGCCGTGGCGTCAGCCTAGCTCACAGCAACCTCAAACTCCTGGGCTCAAGCGATCCTCCTGTCTCAGCCTCCCGAGTAGCTGGGACTACAGGCATGCACCACCATGCCCGGCTAATTTTTTCTATATATATTTTTAGCTGTCCATATAATTTCTTTCTATTTTTAGTAGAGGTGGGGTCTCGCTCTTGCTCAGGCTGGTCTCGAACTCCTGAGCTCAAACGATCCGCCCACCTCGGCCTCCCAGAGTGCTAGGATTACAGGCGTGAGCCACCGCGCCCGGCCTCTCCACATCCTTGCTAACAACTGTTATCTGTCATTTTGGTGATAGCCATTCTAGTAGGTGTGAAGTGATATCTCATTTTGGGTTGATATGCACTTGCCAAATGACTAATGATGGATATCTAATCTCAAGAAGAAAGAATTTACCCTTTCTCTGTTTTTTTGTTCTATTCAGTCCCTTAACAGATTAGATGATGCACACCTACATTGGTAAGGGCAGATCTTCTTTACTTAGTCTACTGATTCAAATGCTAATTTCTTCCAGAAACACCTTCATAGGCACACCCACAAATAATATTTTACCAGCTATTTGGGCATTCCTTAACCCAGTCAAATTGACACATGAAATTAATTGTTGTAAATTACTCTTATTTCTTTTTCTTACCTAATTGCTCTTGCTAGGACTATGATGAATAGAAGTGTTGAAAGTAGTCATTGTTGTCTTGTTGCTGATCTTAGAGGATTAATGTTTAGTCTTTCACCATTGAATATGGTGTCAACTGTGGGCTTCTCAGTTACGATCTTTGTTATGTTGAAGGAATTTTTTTCTATTCCTAGTTTAAGTGATTTTATCATGAAAGATTGTTGAATTTTTGTCAAATGCCTTTTCTGCATCAGTTGAGATGATCATACATTTTTTCCCTTTATTCTGTTAATGTGTATATTACATTGATTTTCACATGCTGAACTATCCTTGCACTTCTGGAATACATTCTACTTGGTCATGGCACATAATCCTTTTAATAAATTGCTGGATTTGGTATGTTAATATTTTGTTGAAGATTTTGCTTTTAATGTTTATTTTTCATATTCATATTCTGTTTTTTCTTTTCTTGTGATGTTCTGTCTGATTTTATTGTCAGCAAAAGGACACAATAAAGGACATAGAATGCGTTGGAAATTGTTCTTTCCTCTTTTATTTTTTGGATGAGTTTGTGAGAATTGGTAATGATTGTTTTTTAAATGCTTGATAGAATTTACCAGTAATGCCATCTAAGCCTGGACTTTTCTTGTGGAAAGATTTTAAATTATCAAATATATTATCTTTTCCTATTATAGGTCTATTCAGATTTTATATTTCTTTTTGAATTATTCTTTTTGAGTTAGTTTTGGGTGTATGTCTGTTTCTGGAAATTTTTCCATTTTATCCAAGTTACCTAATTTGTTAGCATATAATTATTCATATTATCCCTTTGTAATCCTTTTTATTTCATTGAGATGGTAGTGATGTCTCCTCTTTCATTCTTGATTTTTATAATTTGAATCTTATTTTTTTCTTCGTCCATTTTAGCTAACATTTTGCCAATTTTGTTTATCTTTTCAAACAACCAATTTTTGGTTTTGGTTTTGGTTTTCTTAATTTTCTCTATTGTTTTTCTATTCTATATTTCATTCTTTCCATTCTAATCTTAATATTTCCTTCCTTGGTCTTGCTTTGGTTTTAGTTTGGTCTTCTTTTCTTAGTTGTTAAAGGTGGGAAGTGACAAAGTTGAGTGGAAATTTTTTTTTTTTAAATAAGCACTTAAAGCTATAAATTTCCCTCTGACCACTGCTTTAGTTGCATCTATAAGCTTTGGTTTGTTATTTTTATTTTCATTCATCTAATGGTATTTTCTAGTTTACTCTTTGGTTTCTTTTCTGACCCTTTGGTTATTTAAAAATGTCTTGTCTAATTTCCACTTATTTGTGGATGTCTCAGACTTCCTACTGTTATTAATTTCTAATTTCATTTCTTTGTAGTTGGAGAATATATCTTGTGTGATTTCAATTCCTTTAATGTATTGAGACTTTATTTACAGCCTTGTGTATGGTCTATTTTATTCCATGTCTGCCTTAGAGGAATGTGTATTTTGCTGTTGTGGGTGGACTATTCTCTAGATGTGCATTAGTCTAGTTGTTTAATAGTGTTGTTAAAGTCTTCTGATTCCTTATAAATCTTTTGCACAAGTGTTCTATCTATCATTGAAAGTGAGGCATGAAGTCTCCAGCTTTTATTTTTGAATTGTCTATTTCTCCCTTTAATTCTATGAGTTTTGCTCCATGTGTTTTTTTAGACCCTGTCTTTCAGTTCTCTATAGTGACTTTTCATGCAGTTTTTTCTTGCAATAATATCTTTCAGGATGAATTTCTAAGTACCACATTTTATAATTGATTTACTTCCAGGGAAATTATGCCATAATTATAGTATTAAACTAAATAACAATTAGTAAGGTAAATCATTTTCTGGGTCCATTTGTTTATTATTTTGAAACATTTTATTGTACTCTATCATTGCTGAACTAAAAAATATGTTCATATACGTGTATGTGTATATATGTATATAGTTACGTAGAGGGATAGTATGTGTATGTGTGTGTATCGTATAGAAAGAAGTCACAGCATTTTCCTGAGGGCAGTGAGTCATATGTGTAGAAGGCTATGGATAACTTGAATTTTTCTGGTATATGGGATAGGGGTTGTAGAAGATTGTTTCCCTCTGAAATGATCTTTATATATATGGAATTGGTAAGAAAATTCTTCTGTATATAGTTTGAAGTCCTTGGCTACCTTAAAAAAAAGGGGAGTGGATAATTAATAATGGTTAAGTATAATTACGCAAAATTTGTTTATTTATTTTTGCTGGAGATTTAATTTTTTTATTTTAATAGGTTTAGGGGATGCAAGTTGAATTCCATTACATGTACATATATTGTATAGTGGTGGAGTCTGGGCTTTTGGTGTACCCATCACCTGAGTATTGTCCGTTGTACCCCACAGGTAGTTTTTCACCCCTCACCTCCTCCCTCCCTTCCCCCTTATGAGTCTCCAGTGTCCATTATACCACTCTGTGTGACCTTCCGTAGCCATAGTTTAGCTCTAACTCCCAACTGAGAACATGCGGCATTTATTTTTCTGATTCTGGGTTACTTCACTTAGGATAATGGCCTCCAGTTCCATCCCAGTTGCTGCAAAAGCCATTATTTCATTCTTTCTTACTGCTGAGTAGTACTCCATGGAATTTGTTTATTTAAAAAAGTCTCATAGCTGTAAAATATGGAATGCTAGCCCATACTCCCCACCCAAATAATTTGCCTTTGGAAATTCCTACTTACCTCCTCTTCCTCCTCTCTGCCTCTCTCCTCTTCTCTCCTTCTCATCTCCACTGGGTCTACTCATCATAAGTAGAAAAAATTTTCACCTTAAGAAACAATATATTCCTGCTTCTCTTTTCTCTTCATTAAATTTTATCTGAACAATGTTAATGTCCCTATGGTTTTTACGTCTATTACAAAATAGCTAGCTTATCTTAAAAATTAACTCATTCCAATATTAATGTGTTAGTCCTGTTCTAGTTATCTATGACTACATAAGACAAAACAAAACACCAAAAAATAAATAAATAAATAAATAAATAAAAGAGAGAAAAAAAAGAACCTAAAGCTAAGTGTCTTAAAGCAATAATGTCTTTTGCTTTACTAACAAATTTGCAATTTGGGAAGATGTGAGGACAACTCAATCTCCCCTACACTCAGCTAGAATCAGCTAGAGTGGCTTGCAGGCTGGGAACTGGAATTCTCTGAAGACTTCACTTGCTCATTGCGTGGCCTTCATGCTGGCTGTCAGCTGGAACTTCAACTTTGCTTGTGGCCAGATTGTTTGTGATCTGTCAGTGTGGCTACTTGGCTTCCTCACAGCACAGTGGCTGGGTTCCAAGGATAAGCACTGAGAGAGAAAGAAATAAAGAGAGAGACAGACCACGCATGCATCAGGCAGAAGCTGTGTTGTTTTTTCCAAACCAATCTCAGAAGTCATGCAGTATCTCTTCTGTTGTTCTCTGTTGGTCAAGGCAGTCAAAATAGCCTGCCCCAATTTAAGGAAACAGAAAATAGGCTCCATCTCTTGATGAAGAGTGGCAAGGTTCTGAAAGTGTGTGTGAGACCAGAAGACTAGAAATATTGCTGTGGCTATTTTTTGAACATACAATCTGCCACACCTCTTAATGGCAATATGCAAATTTTAATAAGGCAATGTTGAAATCTAAAGATATGAATGCCAAAGTGGGAATTTTAGGCAATAAAGCATACTTCTGGGGGAGATATTTTGGCAGCTCATTCAATAACCTTAAAATACTAGGTAGGGAACCTCATATTCTACCATACGTGGGCCACTTCTGTAAAGGAACAGTGAACTTTTCTAAGGATTAAGTGAACCAAGCTTTTCATGCAAATCCTTGCAAAGTAGAATTTATTTTTGCAAATTCACTAATCTCAGAATATGAAGAGAATGTTCTAATAAGTTCCTTTATCACTGATGCTTAAACTTGTATGGAAATATTGCTATCCAAAATATTCAGGATGTTATCAGTGTAGGCTCTTTTTTTAAAACTCTGAAACCACCTAATTATAAAATGAGTAAAGATTAGACAGTTGGAAAGGTAGATGTTGAAAAAAGTAATATGTCAAGGAAAGTCAGAAAAAGAAATAGATTTGAAGGCCACCTAGAATTCCATGGAGAAAGAATGATTCTGATGCCAAGAACATCCGCAGTGCCTTATTCATGCTGCTTTAAAGGTTTAAGTGATTGGCATTTGTGTACCCAGGCCTGATCATTTCCATGGCCAATATGTGCCTGTTGAGAAAGTTCCACAGTTGGTGGGGAAAAGAACTATTTCAAAATTTTATTGTCACTTTTCCAATGAGAAAGTTCTAGACATGGACACATTTTATATTTTTATGCAAACACCAATTTAATTGCTGGCACCAAATGCTGAAATTTACTGGAATAGAGCCTTAAGTGAATATTGGGCTGTGAGAGTTAGTTAGTATTCTGATTTGAGAAGAGATTATTGCTTTATACTCTTCATCACAGGCTGTTACTCCCTGTTTACTCCCAAGAATTGTAGGTAAAAGGTTAAGGAAACACTAATATAATCAGTTAACCAAAATATTTGACTAATTCTCCTTTATCATTCTTCTGGAAAACAGAGCCTTGATTTTATATGTAAGCTTAAGACAACTGTGGTAGGAACAGAGAGTTCTTGTAAAATAAGTGTTCATGATCCAGGCTACCCCACAGTTACAACAGTGAATCGTAATATTAACACACTAAAGAACCAAATACTTATGGAATTATACACATATCAAAGATTCTTTCACTCATTTAGCACTCGTGTCTAGCCCACCCATCAGGTCAGAGTCAAGACAAATAAATAATGTGAATAGAACACAAATAGATTACAAAATGAAACTGCAAACTGTGTAAAAGGATGACGACAGCACAGGTAATCCAAAATGATTATCAAAGGGTTAGGCGAAGCCTTTGGGAGAATTGATGAAACTCTAGAATATTTTGCAACAATCTGAAAATTGAACATGAAAGACTGACATGTGGGCTCTCATACAACTTTATCGAAAGAAGCATGCCAAAAATAAAACAAAAATTAATCCTTAATTCAATTTTTTTGTTGTAGGAATTAGAACATAATGGTAATTATAAACTAATTTTAAGTACAAGAGCAATTTTTAAAAATAATTTTTAGTTTCTTTTCTCAATATGATTATCACTAGAAAATTTTCTCATTATTTAGTATAAAATGATATTTTCTTTTTAAATAGATTTAATGTTTCTTTTATCAGTTATCCTCAAATAATGAGGATATCCTAAACTGATACCTTTTGTCTTGGTAGTTTCCCAGAGGCCTGGATTAAAACATATTCTCTCTCCAAGACTAAAATCCTACAGATACTCCCTAATCCCAAGCACTGGTTTGACCTCTCCCTTAAAATATTTTAGAGTTACCGTGGATTTTTAGAATGTTAGAGTTTGACATGACAATAGATATTGGCGAGGATATAGTGAAAAGGGAATGCTTATACACTGTTGATGGGAATGTAAATTAGCACAACCTCTATAGAAAGCAGTATGTAGATTTCTCAAAGAACTTAAAATAGATCTACCATTCCAACCACCAATTCCACTACTGGGTATTTACCCAAAGAAAAAGAAATCATTTCATAAAAAAGATACCTGCACCCAAATGTTTATTACTATACAATTTAGAATTGCAAAGATATGGAATCAACCTAAGTGCCCATCAACTGATGAGTAGATAAAGAAAATGTGGTGTATATATACCATGGAATACTATTCAGCCATGAAAAGGAATGAAATAATGTCTTTACAGCAACTTGGATAGAACTGTAGATCATTACACTAAGTGAAATATTTCAGGAATGGAAAAACAAATACCACATGTTCTCACTTATAAGTGGGAAGTAAACAAGTGGTATATATGGTCATAAAGTAGTATAATAGATATTGAAAACTAAGAAGGGATAAGGGTGAGGAGGGGCTGAGGGATAAAAAATCTACCTGTAACATACAATGTACACTATTCTGGTGATGGGTACACTGAAAGCCCTGACTTCAACATTATACAATTCATCCATGTAACAAAATCTATTGAAATTAAAAAAAAAACAAACAAAAAAAGAAAATGTGTGTGTGTGTGTGTGTGTATATATACACACATATATATATGTATATACACACACACACACCCACCCCCACACTCCCATGGAATACTACTCAGCCATAACATAGAATGAAATCCTGAAATCGTACAAATTGCAGTAATATGGATGGAACTGGAGGCCATTATCTTAAGTGAAATAACTCAGAAACAGAAAGTCAAATACTGTGTTCTCATTTATATGAAAATAAGCTAAGTAATGAAAACACCTGAACATAGTAGACTAATGGATGTTGAAGACTCAGGAGACACAGGAGGGTGAGGAATGAGAAATTACCTAATTAATGGGTACTACATACACTAATGGGTGAGGGTTATACAAAAAGCCCAGACTTTACCACTACCAACATATCCATGTAACAAATCTGCACATGCATCCCATAAATCTATTTTAAAAAGATAATTGTGTTTTTAACTAAATACAGTACAAAATGGAACACAAAGTAAAATAGCGTCTATATTAAATCAAATAAAAATGCAGATCCCCTATGGAATGACTTTACAGTAGGATTTTAAACAATAAAATATTAATGTAAATTAATTAGATTCTTTTCCACATAATAGCTGGCTGACAGCTGGTTTTGACAGGGTGGAAGACTGTAAGACCACAGAACAGCAAGACGCTGGCTGAAAAGATAGGACACACAGTTGAAGAGAACTCGAAGAATGTATTTGTGTCAGTAGCGTTGTTGCTGTGATTAAAACATTTGTCACTTTGCTGCCAATTAAATCTTGTGTAGAGGAGGTGTTTTTAAAAATTAGACGTGCCTTTTGGAAGGATTCATACCTCCGTTCCTAAATACAAGGGGTTCGCTTTTCGCTCATTTGCCCACTAGATGGCAGTGTCGTGCCATTTTTCAAGCAGCCAGAACCGTCTAAATTTGAGAAGGTGGGAGGGGGAAATGAGCTCAGGAGTTTGAAAGGGATGCCAGCTCGTTCGTTTCTATCCTGCGCATGGTTTTGACATTCTATTTTTTTTGGATTTCTTCCATTAATTATGACACTGAAAGTTTTTTTGTTCACTGAGAGGCAGAGAGCCAAAGCTTTAATTAAACCCGTGGGGCACTGCCTCGCAGCCGAGAAGGGTAACAACTGCCGTGCGCCAGCACTTACATAAATTGTTTCATTTAATTCTCACATCATCCCCATGGAGTAAATGTTATTACCTATAATTTTACATTGGAGAAAACTAATGGTCAGAGAGGTTTAGCAAAGAGCTCAAGACTGCCCAGCTAAAAGGCAGAAATAAGTTTGGAACCTAGGTTAGCTTAATTTGCCCTTAACCGCATTCATTAAATCCTTGAGGAACAGTCGTTGGAATTAGTAGATTGATTAAAATCTTAGCAGATTACAGCTATATCCAACTCCAAGTTGTACGATAAAATAGAAATCATACATAAGTTTTAAAAATAACTGTTCTCTGCATTGCAGCATTAGAAATTGCACTGGTTTTATTTGCAGGGGTGGCATTTTAGCCTTTTTAAGATTTATTATAGAAAAGAAATCAGCTTAATTAGGATTTAGAAATTAAATCTCTGATTCCAACTTTATGTTAGAATTGTAACCCTTTTGCTCCATAAGTGCATAGAAATTTAGGTGTGATTTTCTTATAGTATGTATCACTTTTTACTTTTTTTTTTCCTTGGTAAAATGAAGATTTTTATTCAGAAGATATGAGGTGAAACCTGAATTTCTAATAATCTCATCAGAGTTGCTAATGCTTCTGGTCCATGAGAATATTTTGTCAAACTTCCAGAAAGTCATAGAGACTGAGTTTATCCCAGTTTATCGAATCAATAAGTAAAGATGAGAGCCTTCATTTTCCAAAGCAAGCTATACAAAAGAGAATCTGAGAATGGGGAACCTCCACATTAAATGTGATGGTTTATGCACATCAGTTGGTAAATCTTCCCAAGGTACTTATTAATAGTAGAGAAAAACAATTATCTCTATAGTAGAAAATCTGTCAAAGAACACATTAACTGAGTGAGTAAAATTAACATTAATTGTAACAGGACAAATGAGTATCAGGTGCTAATTCACAAGGTAGACACATCACTACTGTGATAGTAGTGGCCCCCCCAAAAAATCATAATATGAATCTAGTCATGAAGAAACAAGCTTCATATATCTCCCACGTTCTGTAATCTCTACTAAGGTATTTAAATCGTCTTTTTAAGCATCCTAGAAAGCAAGTCTCTTCTAATCATTCTCTTTTTCGGAACTGTAATTCATGCCATCCTCTTTAGGAGTGCATTTACTTCATCTTGTTCTGCACAGAGCTCAGGGAGCATCCAGAGGGAACCTCAACAGTACGTATTTCCCGTCTTCACTGAAATCCAAGCACCCAAACTCATTCCCAACAGGAATCTTGTGCATCCACCTTGCCCATGTTCAACAGCCACAAAGGGAACATTTTAAATATTGCAGCTCATAAATTTATGGTGAGAATTTTCTACAGCATATAAGAAGCCTGGATGATGAGTATACAGAGAAGACCATGCTATGTAGGGGAGAAGGATTTTGCTCCAAAGTACATAGAAATTTAGGTGTGATTTTCTTAGAGCATGCATCACATTTTACTTTGTATTAAAGTTGTATTCACGTTGAAAATTCTCTACTTCTCTGTAAATCCAGGAAGACAGGTTCCTTGCCTGAGTCATTTCCGTATATTCTTGCCTTATATTGCTTTTATTGACTTTTTCCTAAAACATTCAAGTTAGTTCTCATAGAAATAACAACTTTTCCCCCATTTGCACTCATTTTTCTTTGCCATATACATTTAATTTTACTGTCTAATTACAAATACAATCTTAGTAAGCATACAATTCATCTGAAGCCAGCAGAACTGTGTGGACATTCTAGAAGGTAACATACAAGCCTCAGATATTCAGCTTGCCCTGGCTGCCAGTCAGTATGTTTTGCAGAGGAGTTAAAAAATTTTGATTAATCTACTGAGTCTAGTAAGAGAATTTCTACTGTATCTGGATTGAATCTATCAGGTAGGTCGATGAAACCACAAGGTATAAACCTTGAATCGTATTAGTCTGTCTCACCAATAATGCAATATTTGGTTGCCTTTTTCCCTATCTGATGTTTTTTTCTAAATCAATCACTCTCTTGGCATATTTAGATGAAGCTTTTTGTTGGAAGAAATAGTTGTTTGAATGATATATACTGTAAGGATTGGTTAGTCTTCTTAGAGAGAAAAAATTAAATGAAATGATTGATCATATAAAGAAAAGATTTAGTAAACATTTCTCTCAGTAGGGAAGGGAAGTAACATTTATGGAGTACCAATTATATGCCAGGCACTGAGTCAGGGAATACAAATATGTTATTTCATTCACTTCTTAAACAGTCCAATCAATTAAATATTATTATTCCCATTTTACCAGGGAGGAAACTTAGTCTCAGAAACTTTCGGTAGCTTATTTGTGATAAAATAGCCAGTATATGGCAGAAAAGTGAAAGGAAGAGTGTATGTAATCAGGAATGGTACAAAATTAATGCAAAATAAACCATGATGAGAAAATAATAAAAATTTTTAAAAGAACAGTATTTGTAACAATGCTGTGCTGAACTATATTGAAGCCTGAAGCCAAAGGAGTTTTTTGATGACTCTTAAATTTTGCACCATTCAAGAGCCTTACTTGCTTCACCCTATTCCCAGCCCTGGAAATACTCCAAAATGCATGCTCAGATAGGTTTTTTCCCACATTTATCCAATAACAATTTATTAAGTGGTTACTATGTGTCAATTGCTATGAGAGGTTTTTGAAACAAAATGGTGAATAACAATGGACCTAATTTTTGCTATCATGGAGCTTATGGAACACACTGCTCAGGGCTGGAAAGTGTTATTATATTGCAGATGACTATTAGTCATTTATTCTTTTATCGTAAATAGGAAAAACAGGTGGCAAAACAGAAGCATGTGTTTGGACTTAAATGGAGCCCTGTTTCTTTGCTGAATTTTATAACTTCAGAATATAATTTGTAGATTGAGATCAGAAAGTATTATTAAAATATTACCTTTGGTCTGTTGAATAAATAATAGTCTTTAAGTCCTCTTCTTTCCTTAGTATCCCCTGACCAGGGAGACTGAAATATTATCCCAATCATGGGAACCATACTTTATCTTTCAGTTTCACGGTGGTTAAGAGCATGGGTTTTGGCATGGTCAGACCTGAGTCTGAGAGTTATTAAGAACAATTAGTATCATGGTGCTGGGGTTTGTGTCTTAGCTTTACCACCTTCTAGTGTGAGTAACTTTGGAGACCTTAACTAAAGTCTCTGTGCTACTGTTCCCTCATCCATAAAAGGAGGGTAGTGAAGGTCAATAAGCTAATCTATATAAGGTGCTTAGGACAATTTCTGGTACATAGTATGTGCTTAATATATATGAGCTTCTACTAGTAATAGTAGCAGTAGTTCTGTCACTAACTCTGTGATCCTGTTTAACTTACTTGGCTTATCTAAGCTTCAGTTACCTCAATTGACAAATAGAAAAACGAATTAATAATAGGACCTACACCCTGAGACTCTTGTGATGGCTAAGCCAGAGAATAAATGGAGACCATTCAGCTTGGCATATAAATGCTCAAAAAAAAGTTAGCTCTTTTTGAAAGCACGACTGTCTCCTTAACTAAAGATCCTTCAAAATCCAATAGCAATTATAGATTATTCATCGTCTATACTTTGTATTGTTCACAGTGCCTGAGACATAACAGTACTCAATAAATCTCTGATGAATGCATGCAGAAATAAGTAATATTAGAGTCCTAAAAGCCTATGAGTAGCTGAGGTTTGCATGCAATTGTGAAGTAAATAAAGGTCATTTTGGTTGTGTGTGTGCACATGTGTGTGTGTGAGAGAGAGAGAGAGAGATTCCACTATATAAGAAAATATATGAGGAGCTCCATTGAATTCTGGTGAATCTTTTGTGCTTCCCTTGCTTGTGCTTAATAAAGATCACAAAAGAAAGCTTCAAGAAGACAATGCAGATTTTTCACAAGTGAAAAAGTATATTCTCAGTTCTTTAGCTATCAATTTCTCTGACAAATCACCCAAGTCAAGTGGAGTTATTCAAATAGATATCAAAATAGATTAGTTCATTGGAAAAATTTAAAGCCAAGAAGCACAGAACAGTGGAGTGATATTTTTTGATCTTCTTCTTGATCATGTCTTCAGCCAAGCTTACCCTTTTATTCTCTTTCTACATCTTTTTCAACAGTTAGAGAAAAAAAAATAAAAACCCTGGGTCAATCAATATTTATTTTGAATATAAAAAGCTGTATCTTTCTTAGAGTACATCTTTTAAGCTGATGCAACTTATGTGAGAATACATGAACCCCCAACCCTCACCCAGAAAGACTTTATCTGTATTTACTACCAGTTAAATAGTCTTGAATAATTGACAATAAGAAATAATCAGCTCAGTTCTTGGGAGTTCAGGCTGTAGTGTTTTTGTCGTCATAATGTCAAAATTGTTGTTGTTGGTTTTGTAAAAAAAAAAAAAAAAAATTCCATCATCTTTTAGAATTTTGCCTGTGCCTACTAAGTTAATAATCAGTTGAATTCAAGTATCCATTTAAGAAAAAGCTAGTTAGAAGTATGAACTTTTGGGTCAGACTGCCTAGCTTTGAACTCTGATTACACTCTTTCTCATATTTGAGATTTTGTATAGTTTACTTACATTTTGTGAGCCTTAGTTTCCTCTTCTATAGGATGGAGATAATAATATCTGTCTCATAGCTTTGCTGTAGAAATTAAGTGAGGTAAATTAAATGTATGTAAAGTGCTTGGCACAGTTTTGGCATATTGCAGTGCTCCATAAATACTAATTATCATCATCATTATTCAGTTGATTGGGCATAAGATAGCTGTAGCCACTAATGAAGTCACTTCTGTAAGGGGAAAAGTCAGAGCAGACATTTTTTCCAAGGTTGCTATTTTGCAAACTTTAATATTAATGCACTCATTTCAAGAGATGAGCTTCAGAAAAATTGCATAGTGAAAGAGAAAAATTACCTAATCACCAATATGATTTTAAAAAGTTTGCTTCAGGTTACACAAAATTCTAATACTGAACTGTGTGGGAGCAAGAATGTGGATATATTAACAGCGTGCTCTGCGTTATTTCATCCTCTCATTTGCACCCCGTGTACACTTTCTTAGAAAATATTGATGACTGGAAGTTCTTTCAATGTATAAGTGAGAGAATATTTTGTATGCAAACGATTTGTTTGAAACTGAATATAACAACTTCTGCAAAGAACTTCTTGCATAACAGAAGTTTCCAAATAGTTGGACACAAAGGAAATACAAGTTCAGGGTAAAATATCTTAATATAATCACTTCTACCACCAAATGAAGACGTGTGAGTATTTGGTTTAGGTGGAAAAACTGATGTTCTTTCTTGGCCATTCTATATAATCTAAACTCACGGGAGTAAAAATATTTGAGTACCTACTATTTGGTAGACCCTGTATTTAGGGCTGTCAGAAATATCTCGTTTGTCTTAAGTCTTTTGTTGAAAGGGATCAAGAGCCTATTCATTTCTGTACCCCACGAATATTATGTATTTATTTTATTTTAGGACACATTTTCAGGATGATCTACTAGCAGTTTTACTGTAAAGAACAGTTATCAATTGAAAGTGATCAGTTCTAAATCTGACCTTTACATGGATTAGGCACCTGTAGGGTTGATTTATTTGCAAGGCACTACTGGCAGAGAGATTAAAGCTTAGGAGCTGGATTGTGTTTGGGATGTGAAAAAAATATTTTTTAATTGGTTCAAAAATGCAAGAAAAAAGCTAAAAATCATAATGGAATAAATGTTAAATCAAATAGTCACAAAACATATTTTGTTAATTTTAATCATTCTTAAATGTATTAGTCATAAAAATTGTATTCAATTTAAAATCTTTTTCTTAAGATTAATTTTCTCACCTCATAAGAATTCCTATTATTTGGGATGATTGCTTGTATAAATTAAATATATCACAAAGAGCCAAATAATTTAACAAATAAAATTTATAAAATGTTTGAGGATGTTTTTACAGCAAAAATTATTTTTAATAAGGGATTCGGGGTGCATCTTCTTGTGATTGATATGATGGAAGGGAAAAAACTCTAGAGGTAAGAGTGATTCTGGCATTGTGATAATTTCAAAATGCCCTTGGGCAGGCTTTTATTTTTAGCTGGATAGCTCTCTCTACATGACCAATATGGTAGTGGTTAAGCACCATGACAAGATTAAAGACTAAAAGCTAAGACAGCAAGCTCTGTTTGCGCCTGTCCCATCATTAAGGCAACAGAAAATAAGCAAGGTAGTTGCTTTTCAGTCAATATTGTCAGCTGGGTTCTGTTCTGCTGTAATGGTCTGTCAGCTCTGATCCACTTATATAGAAAGATTAGTAGACGGAGGAAAATGCATTTTAATCATTGTCCTGAGAATGTACCTGCTCTTTCTCTGTAACCAAACCAGAAAAAAACAGAAGCATAAGTGCTGATTTCTTGAGTAGAAGGTGGTGTTCAATTTTCAAAAGAAACACAAAAATCCCCGATGTAATAACCAATCTTAATTTTAGTGGCTTTAATTCTTGCTGGGGATCAAGCCATGCCTCAGGTTGGGGAGTGAAGCCTTCGGAACCCACCAATGTGCTGAACTTGCACCCTGGGATGAATTTCATTAGTTGATTCATTTTTTAAATAATGAAGAAAGAAAATCAAGTGCACTGAGTCCGTATTTTCTAATCCTAATATAGGACAAGTAGGAGTCAGCTCCTCTACTCTTAATACTAGATAGAACATTTATTCTGGGTCTCTGCTTTGTCTTCTTTTGCTCACCTTTCCAATGAATATTTGATAAGCCTGTTTAAGTTGCTGGCACAACACTTAGCATGTAGCCATGAATGAGTTAGTTAGGTTCCCTTTTCTCAAATAGCTTGTGTGAAACATACCACTTGGTCATTCATATTGTGATGAGCACAATTAAAGAGGCCACGAGGGGTGTAAGATAGTGAGGAGCTGGGGTTCAAGCAGGATGATCCAGGAGGCCCTGGGTGAGAAAGTGGCCATTAAGCCAAGACCTGAAGGATGGGAATAAGCTGCCGGATTGAAGAGATGAGGAAGAGCCTTCCAGGGAGGGGGACGGCAGGTGCAGAGGCTCAGAGGTGGGAAAGAGCAGCTCTGTCTTTGGTGAATGGCATGATGAGGAAGAAGTCAGGGAAATGCGAGGGAACCAAAAAAAATTAGACAACTCTCCAGCATTTCTTTTACAAATGTATATTAGGAGGCATTTTACTAAGCACTTTTAGAGATACAAAGAAGTTTAAAACGTAGTCCTTGCTTGCAACAACAGAAAGGTAATGATATCCTTAGTACTGATTAATTCAATAAATCAACAGATAAATACACTACAGCTTTATGTATGCTGATAATATATATTTCAAATTAATTTTGCCTAAATAATCACAGATGATCAGATTTTTAAAGATATAGACTTGAGCCACACCAGGAAGCAGAGCACCCACAAGCAAAGCCAAAGGTTGTTATCCAACATATGCCACAGACAGTCCTTTATAAGTGTAGGTGGCAGGAAAGCCCCATCTCAACAAAATAAAATCCAAAAATAAGAAGTGAAACTGCCTCATATGAGAAGGAATCAGCTAAAGAACCCTGAAAGTATGAAAAATCAGAGTGAAAGAAACCCCCAAAAGGAACGCCAACTTTCTAGCAATGGATTCCAACCAAAATGAAAATATTGAAATGACAGATAAGGAATTCCAAATATGTAGTGTAAGGAAACTCAATGAAATCCAAAAGAAAATGGCAAACCAACTCAAAGAAACCAGAAAAGCAATTCAAGAAATGAATGAAAAATTCACTAAAGAGAATGACATATTTTAAAAAAATAGAACTTCTGGAAATGAAAAATTCATATAAGAAAATACAAAGCACAGTGGAAAGTTTTAAGAATAGACTAGATCAGGCAGAAGAAAGAATCTCAGAGCTTGAAGACAACTGTTTCAAACTAACTCAGTCAATCAAAACAACAAAAAGTTAAGTGGAATGAACAAAGCCTACCAGAAATATGGGATATGTAAAGTGGCCAAATATAAGAACCACTGGCATCCCTGAAGGTGATGAAGAAAAATGCACAAGGGCTGGAAAACCTATTTGAGGGAATAATTGGGGAACACTTGCCTAGTCTTCCTAGAGATTTAGACATTCAGGCATAAGAAGCTCAACAAACATCTGGGAGATTTATTCCAAAGAGACAATTACCAAGACACGTAGTCATTGGACTGGCCAAAGTCAACCTGAAGGAGGAATTCCTGCAAGGCGTGAAGCAAAAACGTCAAGTAACTTACAAAGGAAAACTCATCAGGCTAACTGCAAACTTATCAACTGAGACCTTACAAGCCAGAAGGAATTGGGGGCCCATCTTCAGTCTTCTTAAACAGAACAACTCCTAGCCTGGAATTTTGTATGCTTCAAAACTAAGTTTCATATATGAAGGAGAAATAAAGACTTTTCCAGACAAACACTGAGGGAATTTGTCAAGACCAGATTTGCCTTGCAGGAAATACACATAACTGTATTATACATGGATCAGCACAATGGATACCCACCAGTGTAAAACCACCCAAAAGCTAAAGCTCAAAGCTTATATGACACAATAGCACAAGAGGTAAAACAAAGCAATAAGCTGCTACGCAACAGGATGAACAGAGTAGCATCCCACATATCAATTCTATCACTCAATATGAATGATTTGAATTCCCCACGCAAGAGACATAGGCTCGCTGAATGGATGAAAAAAATACTACCAAATATCTGCTTTCTCTAGAAAACACATCATACACACTTAAGATGAAAGGATGGAAAAAAATATTCCTTGCAAATGGAAACCAAAATAAAGCAAGTGTAACCATTCTCATATCAGATAAAATTGACTTTAAATCAACATAGTAAAGGAAGACAAAGGTGGTCATTATACAATGGTAAAGGGAACAATTCAATAAGATGATATAACAATCCTAAATATTTATGGACCTAACAGAGGAGTGTCCAGATTCATAAAGGAAATTCTACTAGATCTAAGCAAAGAGATAAACAGCAGCATTGTAATTGCTGGGGACTTCAACACCCCACTGACAGAACTGGACAGATCATCCAAGCAGAAAATAAATAAACACTGAAATTAAATGGGACTCTAGAACAAATGGGCCTAAAAGACATTTAGAGAACATTTTACCCCAAAACTACTGAATATACATTGTTTTCATCAGCACTTGGAATATTCTCCAAGACTGATCATATCGTAGGGCACAAAACAGGTCCCAAAATATTCAAAAAAATAGAAATCATATTACATATCTTCTCAGACCACAGTGGAATAAAACTAGAAGTCAACTCCAAGAGTTCAATTCTACACAGTCATGGAAATTAAACTACCTGCTGGGAGTGAATATTGGGTCAATAATGAAATTAAGATAGAAATCAAAAGATTCTGTGAACTAAACAACATAAGTGACACAAGCTATCAAAATCTATGAGATTCAACAAAAGCTGTCCTAAGGGGAAAATTTAGAGCCTTAAGTGCCTACATCAAAAGGCAGAAAGATCACAAATAAACAATCTAATGAATTGTCTCAAGGAACTAGAAATGGAAGAGCAAACCAAACCCAAACCCAGCAGAAGAAAAGAAATAACTACCATCAGAGCAGAACTAAATGAAATAAAACACAAAAAAAATTAATGCAGAAGGAAACAAAAAGTTTGTTCTCAGAAAATATAAGCAAAATTGATAGATTTTTCACTAGATTAAACAGAAATAGAAGAGAAAGCGCCCAAATAAGTTCAGTAAGAAATGAAAAAGGAGATACTATAACTAATGCCACAGAAATACAAAGTATCATCTGTGAATACTGTGAAAATCTCTGTGCACATAAACTTGAAAAAGTAGAGGAAATGGATCAATTCCTAGAAACACACAACCTTCCAAGATTTAATGAAGAAGAAATAGAACTCCTCAATAGACCAATAATGAGCAGCGAGTTTGAAGCAGTAATAACAAATCTTCCAACAAAAAAGACCCAGACCAGATGGATTTGCAGCCAAATTTTAACAGACCTCCAAGGAAGAACTCGTACCCACACTGCAGAAATTATTTCATAACATTGAGAAGGAGGGAATCCTCCCCAACTTGTTCTATAAAGCCAATATCAACTTGGTACCAAATCCAGAAAAGGACCCAACAAAAAATAAACTACAGACCAATATAGATGCAAAAATCCTCAACAAAATGCTAATAAACTGAATTCTACAGCACAATTCACAATTGCAAAGATATATAATCAACACAAGTGCCCATCAATTCATGAGTGGATTAACACAATATGGTATATATATATACTATGGAATACTACTCAGCCATGAAGAAGGAAGAATTAAGACTTTTTCCAACAATTTGGATGGAACTGGAGACCATTATCCTAAGTGAAGTATCTAAAGAATTGAAAAACAAACATTACATGTACTTGCTATTAAATTGGAACTAACCAATGAGCGTACATGTGCACAGAGTGAAGTAAAACTCAGCGGAAATCAAGCAGGGGGGAAGGGGTAGGAGGGGATGGGTTAAAACCTACCTAATGGGTACAATGAACACTATCTGGGTTGTGGGCACATGTATAACCCTGACTCAAGCATAACAAAAGCAATCCATGTAACCAAAAACATTTGTATCCCCATAATAGTTTGAAATAAATATATATATATACACATATATATATATATATCTCCTTCTTTTCCTTTGGTTTTTCCCTTTGGTGTTTAGGACCAAAGGCTGATTGACGGAAAGTTAACAATTCTCTAGTTAACATATTAAACAGACTTTTATCCCTCCTGCCAACACTGAAGCAACTAATTATAAGCCCTGTTTGGTAGCAAGGAAAGTTGATCTCAGATCAGCCAATAGACCCCTTCACAGTGGGAATGAAGAAGTGGGGTCTCCCAACTCTCTCAGCAACAAGCCAATTGGTTATAATTGCTTGAGAACAAGGGCTCAAGTACTTGGAGTCTTCAGTGATGCAGAGCCTCTGAAATAATGATTACAGCAAATCAAAGCTCATGAATATGCAGCTTATTTCTGCTTTGAGACACTCGAGTTATCCAAATTAAAAATATAAAATTAT